>NC_057392.1:47840954-48081756 GCF_019320065.1 Cervus canadensis
TTTAACTCAAATGACCATTATATCTACTACTGTGGGCAGGAATCCCTTAGAAGAAATGGAGTAGCCATCATGGTGCAGTCCTTGGATGCAATCTCAAAAACAACAGAATGATCTCTGTTCGTTTCCAAGGCAAACCATTCAATATCACGGTGATCCAAGCCTATGCCCCAACCAGTAATGCTGAAGAAGCTGAAGTTGAACGGTTCTATGAAGGCCTACAAGACCTTTTAGAACTAACACCCCAAAAAGATGTCCTTTTCATTATAGGGAACTGGGATGCAAAAATAGGAAGTCAAGAAACACCTGGAGTAACAGGCAAATTTGGCCTTGGCAAAAGCTAATAGAGTTTTGCCAAGAGAAGGCACTGGTCATAGCAAACACCCTCTTCCAGCAACACAAGAGAAGACTCTACACATGGACATCACCAGATGGTCAACACCGAAATCAGATTGATTATATCCTTTGCAGCCAAAGATGGAGAAGCTCTATACAGTCAGCAAAAACAAGACCGGGAGCTGACTGTGGCTCAGATCATGAACTCCTTATTGCCAAATTCAGACTTAAATTGAAGAAAGTGGGGAAACCACTAGACCATTCAGGTATGACCTAAATAAAATCCCTTATGACTATACAGTGGAAGTGAGAAATAGATTTAAGGGACTAGATCTGATAGACAGAGTGCCTGATGAACTATGGACGGAGGTTCGTGACACCGTACAGGAGACAGGGAGCAAGACCATCCCCAAGAAAAAGAAACGCAAAAAAGCAAAATGGCTGTCTGAGGAGGCCTTACACATATCTGTGAAAAGAAGAGAAGTGGAAAGCAAAGGAGAAAAGGAAAGATATACCCATTTGAATGCAGAGTTCCAAAGAATAGCAAGGAGAGATAAGACAGCCTTCCTCAGCGATCAATGCAAAGAAATAGAGGAAAACAATAGAATGGGAAAGACTAGAGATCTCTTCAAGAAAATTAGAGATACCAAGGAAACATTTCATGCAAAGATGGGCACAATAAAGGGCAGAAATGGTATGGACCTAACAGAAGCAGAAGATATTAAGAAGAGGTGGCAAGAATACACAGAAGAACTATACAAAAAGATCTTCATGACCCAGATAATCATGAAGGTGTAATCACTCACACTCACCTACAGCCAGACATCCTGGAATGTGAAGTCAGGTGGGCCTTAGGAAGCATCACAATGAACAAAGCTAGTGGAGGCGACAGAATTCCAGTTGAGCTATTTCAAATTCTAAAAGATGATGCTATGAAAGTGCTGCACTTTATATGTCAGCAAATTTGGAAAACTAAGCAGTGGCCACAGGACTGGAAAAGGTCAGTTTTCACTCTAATCCCAAAGAAAGGTAATGCCAAAGAATGCTCAAACTACTGCACAATTGCATTCATCTCACATGCTAGTAAAGTAATGCTCAAAATTCTCCAAGCCGGGCTTCAGCAATATGTGAATCATGAACTTCCAGATGTTCAAGCTGGTTTTAGAAAAGGCAGAGGAACCAGAGATCAAATTGCCAACATCAACTGGATCATTGAAAAAACAAGAGAGTTCCAGAAAAACATCTATTTCTGCTTTATTAAGTATGCCAAAGCCTTTGACTGTGTGGATCGCAATAAACTGTGGAAAATTCTGAAAGAGATGGGAATTTCAGACCACCTGACCTGCCTCTTGAGAAACCTGTATACAGGTCATGAAGCAACAGTTAGAACTGGACATGGAACAACAGACTGGTTCCAAATAGGAAAAGGAGTATGTCAAGGCTGTATATTGTCACCCTGCTTATTTAACTTATATGCAGAGTACATCATGAGAAACACTGGGCTGGAAGAAGCACAAGCTGGAATCAAGATTGCCAGGAGAAATATCAAGAACCTCAGGTATGCAGATGACACGACCCCTTATGGCAGAAAGTGAAGAAGAACTAAAGAGCCTCTTGATGAAAGTGAAAGAGGAGAGTGAAAAAGTTGGCTTAAAGCTCAACATTCAGAAAACTAAGATCATGGCATCTGGTCCCATCACTTCATGGCAAATAGATGGGGAAACAGTAGAAACAGTGGCTGACTTTATTTTTCTGGGCTCCAAAATCACTGCAGATGGTGATTGCAGCCATGAAATTAAAAGACGCTTACTCCTTGGAAGGAAAGTTATGACCAACCTAGATAGCATATTAAAAAGCAGAGACGTTACTTTGCCAACAAAGGTCCGTCTAGTCAAGGCTATGGTTTTTCCAGTAGTCATGTATGGTTGTAAGAGTGGGACTGTGAAGAAAGCCGAGTGCAGAAGAATTGATGCTTTTGAACTGTGGTGTTGGAGAATACTCTTGAGAGTCTCTTGGACTGCAAGGAGATCCAACCAGTCCATTTTAAAGGAGATTAGTCCTGGGTGTTCATTGGAGGGACTGATGTTGAAGTGGAAACTCCAATACTTTGGCCACCTGATGGGGAGAGCTGACTCATTTGAAAAGACCCTGATGCTGGGAATGTTTGATGGCAGGAGGAGAAGGGGATGACAGAGGATGAGATGGTTGGATGGCATCACCAACACAATGGACATGGGTTTGGGTGGACTCCGGGAGTTGGTGATAGACAGGGAGGCCTGGCGTGCTGTGGTTCATGGGGTTGCAAAGAGTTAGACATGACTGAGTGACTGAACTGATACTGATTAGACTATAGAAATGATGTTAGACAAAAAGCAAATTTGAGTGATTTGTTAATTCGAGTTCAAAATGAGTTGTAAAGCAGTGGAGAAAACTCACAGCATCAACAATGCATTTGGCCTGGGTACTGCTAACGAGTATACAGTGCAGTGGTGGTTCAAGAACTTTTGCAAAGGAGGGGAGAGCCTTGAAGATGAGGAGCATAGTGGCCAGCCATAGGAAGTTGACAACGACCAACTGAGAACAATCATTGAAGCTAATCCTCTTACAACTAAATGAGAAGTTGCAAAGAACTGAATGTCAACGTTTCTATGATCATTCAGAATTTGAAGCAAATTGGAAAGGTAAAAAACTTGATAAGTGGGTGCCTCATGAGCTGGCTGCAAATAAAAAAAAATAGTTGCTTTGAAATGTCTTCTCTTATTCTTCACTACAACAACAAAGCATTTCTCGATTGCATTGTGATGTGTGACAAAAAGTGGATTTCATATGACAACCAGTAATGATTAGCTCAGTGGTTGGACTGAGAAGAAACTTCAAAGCACTTCCCAAAACCAAACTTGCACCAAAAAAAGGGTCATTGTCACTGGCGGTTTGCTGCTGGTCTGATCCAATACAGCTTTCTGAATCCTGGCAAAACTGTTACATCTGAGAAGAATGCACAGCAAATCGATGAGATGCACCAAAAACTGAAACGCCTGCAGCCAGCATCAAAAAGGGTCAACAAAAAGGGTCCAATTCTTCTCCACAACAATGCCCGACTGCATGTCACACAACCAACACTTCAAAAATTGAACAAATTGGGTTATGAAGTTTTGCTTTATCTGCCATATTCTCCTGACCTCTCACCAACTGACTACCACGTCTTCAAGCATCTTTACAACTTTTTGCAGGGAAAATGCTTCCAAAACCAACAGGAGGCAGAAAATGCTTTCCAACAGTTCGTTGAATCCTGAAGCACAGATTTTTACATTACAGAAATAAACAAACATTTCTCATTGGCGAAAGTGTGTTGATTGTAATGGTTCCTCTTTTAATTGATAAAGATATGTTGGAACCTAGTTATAGTGATTTAAAATCTACAGTTAATTTGTACCAATCTGATAGAACTGATAAACAAATTCAACAAACTAGGGGAATTTGAGATTAACATACAGAAATTGGTTGTATTTCTTTATATTAACAATGAAATATCAGAAAGGAACTTGAAACGAACAATCTCTTTTAAAATTGCAGCAAAAACATAAAACATTTAGCAATAAACATCACCAGGAGGTGAAAGACTATTATGCTGAGAACCATAAAACATTTATAGGGGCTTCCCCAGTGGCCCCGCAGGTCAAGAATCCACCTGCAATGTAGGAGTCATAGGATATGTGGGTTTGATCCCTGGTTCAGAAGATCCCCTGGAGGAAGGCATGGCAACCCACTTTAGTATTCTTGCCTGGAGAATCCCATGTACTGAGGAACCTGGTGGGTTATAGTCCACAGGGTCATAAAGAGTCAGACATGACTGAAGTAACTGAGCACACATGCATAAAACATTAATAATGGAAATTGAAGATGATTCAAAGAAATAGAAAGATAATCCATGCTCTTGGATTGGAAGAATCAATATTGTTAAAAGGCCATGCTACCCAAAGCAAGCTACAAATCTAATGTTATCCCTATCAATTTTCCCATGACAGTTTTCATAGAACTAAAAAAATAACCCTAAAATTTATATGAAACCATAAAAGACCTATAATTGCCAAAGCAATCCATAGGAAAAAGAACAAAGCAGGAGACATAACCCTCCTAGACTTCAGACAATACTACAAAGCAACAATAATTAAAACAGCATGGTAGTGGCACATGGATCAATGGAATCCATGGACATACAGATCAATGGAATATAATAGAGACCCCAGAAATAACCCCAATACCCAGGGTCAACTAATCTTCAATAAAGAGGCAAGAATATACAATGGGGAAAAGACAGTCTCTTCAGCAGGTGGTGTTGGCAAAGTTGGGCAGCAACATGTAAATCAATGAAGTTAGAACACACCCTCACATCAGACACAAATAAACTCAAAATAATCTAAAGACTTAAACATAAGTTTTATGACATCATAAAACTCCTAGAAGGGAACATAGGCAAAACATTCTCTGACATAATTGTACCAATGTTTTCTTAGGGCAGTCTCCTAAAGCAATAGAAATAAAAGCAAAAATAAATGGGACCCAATCAAGCTTTTTCACAACAAAGGAAACCATAAACAAAACAAAATGGGCAGTCTACAGAATGGGAAAAAATATTTGCAAATGATGTGACTGACAAGAGCTTCATTTCCAAAATATACAAACAGCTGTTTTTGATATACATACAATAAAAAACCCAAACAACCTGATTGAAACTAAACAGACATTTCTCCAAAGATGACAAACAGATGGCCTACAGGCACATGAAAAGATGTTCAACATTGCTAATTATTAGGGAAATGAAAAAGCTAAAATGAAGTATCATCTCACACCAGTCAAAATGGCCATCATTAAAAAAATCTCCAAATAATATATTCTGGAGAGGGTGTGGTGAAAAGGGAACCCTCCTACCCCATTGGTGGGAATGTAAGTTGGTGCAGCAACTATGGAAATCATTATAGAGTTTCCCAAAAAAACTAAAAATAGAGTTGCTGTATGATCAAGCAATTCCACTCCTGGGCATATATCTGAACAAGGCTGGAATTCAGAAAGATACATACACCCCGATGTTCACAAAGTGAAGACGTGGAGGCCCTATTCACAATCTCAAGGACATGGAGGCAACCTGAATGTCCATCAGCGAATGAATGGATAAGGAAGATGTTGTACATATATACAGGAATACTGCTCAGCCATAAGAAAGAATGAAATAATGCCGTTTGCGGCAACATGGATGGACCTAGAGATTACCATACTAAGTGAAGTAAGTCAAAAAGAGAAAGACAATGTGCTATCACTTATAAGTCGAATCTGAATCATGACACAAATGAACCTATCTACAGAACAAATAGACTTACGGACAAAAAGAACAGACTAGTAGTTGCCAAGTGGGGGGGATGCATTGGGAGTTTGGGGTTAGCAGATGCAAATTATTATATAGAGAATGGATAAACAAAAAGATCTTACTGTATAGCACAGGGAACTATATTCAATATCCTGTGATAAACCATAATGGAAAAAGATATAAAAAGGAATATACATATGTACAACTGAATCACTTTACTGAACAGCAGAAATTAACACAACATTGTAAATCAACTATAGTTCAATAAAATTTTTAAAAAGAAAATCTATTTGTAATAGCAAAACAAAAAATGAAACAATTAAGAATAAACTTAATGAGATTTATGCAATATATTTATCAATAAAACATTACAATTCTACTAAGGGATACTAAATATTTGAACAAACAGAAAAAACTCATTTTCAGAAAGTTCATTTACTCTAGGTTTATAAATTCAATAAAACTTCAATAAAAATACCAACAGGTTAAATATTATAAATCAATGCTACCTCAAAAAAAAAAAAAAAAAGACTCAAGATTTTTTAAATGCAAACAAGTAGGAATACCCAGGACAAATGAGAGGGAGCCAGACTTATCAGCAATTAAAGTGTCTTATCTTATCACACCTATTATAATTAAAGTAGTGTAGTGCAGGCACAAACGAGAGATAGATCAATGGAACAAATAGAAAGTAAAGGAATAGATTCAAATACAAAGGAATTTAGGATATGATAAAGTCAAAATTCCAAATCAGTGGAGGAAAACTCTTCATTATAAAACTGCTAGGCAAACAGGGTAGGTTGTCTGGGGAAAAAAGTTTATCAATACCACATACATCAGAGTAAGATAATTCTAAGATCGACCAAATATGTAAATGTTAAAAAAAAAAAAAAGAAACTAAATGAAGAATCCACTTTGCAATACAGAGGACGTGGGTTCAATCCATGGAGGGGGAAACTAAGATCCCACACGCTGTGGGGAACTGAACTTGCACACCACAACGAAAGATCCTACATGCAATGAAAGATTCTGACTCACTAAATAAATATTAAAAAAAAAACAAAGATAACTGTTAAAAAAAGAAAGCATGAATAATGAGGAAGCAATGAAAGAGTTAAATAACTCTGAAGATGAGAAAGCACTTTTAAGAATGACGTAACACACAAGGAGCCTTAAAAGACAAGGAGAAAATTGTACTACATAGAATTTTAAAAGTTCTCTGTGGCAAAAGATACCATAACCACAGACAAAGTCAAAAAATTAGGAAAGAATAACTATGCCATGTCAACAGATTCATACTAAAAGAAATGCAAATTAAAACTCACTGAGATACCATCTTTACCTATTTGTTTAGTAACAGTCATAAAGTCTGATAATAGGTTATCAGAGAGATGCATGAATGGGTATTTTCTTATGTTGCTGATGGCTATGTAAACTGGCACAACCTCTGAGTTTGATAATATCCACAAAACTACCACTGTTATTTTAAAGACAATGGTTGTTTGGTTTATATCATGTTATTTCCATTTACCTACTTGGCATTCCCTCTTTCATTTTAAATCTTAGACTGCTCTTGTGAGATCATTTCCCCCGCTATAGTGCAGGTTTGTTGATGGTAAAGTCTCAATTTTTATCACCCCTCAATCTCAGAAGATAGTTATATGGGTTTATAATTCTAGGTTGATAGTTATTGTCGATCAACATTGTCAAGATTATATTCATTGTCTTCTGACTGCTATGTTGTTGCTGAGGAATCCACTGTCCTTTTAATCATGGAATCTTTGGAGTGACCTCGCCTTTCTCTCTGGCTGTCTTGAAGATCTTACATTTGTCTTTTATCTCTTCAGTTTTACTGAACTGTGTCTAGATATGGATTTATCTTTATATTCAGCTTATTCAACTAAGTACACATTTTTGTGAACTTTAATAAAAGTCATTATCTCTTTAAATACTTTCTTTCATTCTCTTTGCTCTCTGTTTTTAAGGATCTAATTATATACATATGCTTATATTAGAGCTTTTTAGTCTAACTGTCATATCCCTTAATTAGTGCTTCCTTTATGTTTTCCCTCTATTTATCTCTCAGTGCTGTATCTGATGTAGTTTATTAACTCCCAATTCTCTCTTTTATCTCTGCCTAGTTGATATTTTAAGAATCACATTTTTTTGTTTCAAAAACATTAAATCTGTTTATTCCTGGTATCCTCTGTTGCTTTATTTTCATCTCTGTGATTGCCTTATTTCTTTAAGCTTTTATATAGAACTGTATCTTTTAAACTTCAATTTAAGAATTTTAGATTGCAGAAGAATTATAAAGAGAGTCCATGTAGCACAGCTTCCCTTCATGTTAACGTCTTATATAACCATGACATATTTACCAAAATTAAGAGGTTAACATTCCACTAATGCCCTTTCTGTTCTAGGATCCCATCAGGATACTGTGATGCACTTAATTATCATTACTCCTTCAATTCTTACAGTCTACCATTGTATCTGTCTCTTGTTTTTCATAACCTTAACTTTTGACGAATAGTGGTCAGGAAATTTATAGAATATCTCTCAACTTGGATTTGTCTGATGTTCTCTCATGACTCGTGTGGGGTTATGGATTTGGGCGGAGAGTACTAGAGAGGTGAAGTGCTCTCCTCATAAAATCATGTGGGACTGATATCAATGTGATTTATTATTGATCATATTAGTCTTATTCATGTGGTCAAGGTGGTGTCTGTCAGGCTTCTCCACTGTAAAGCTGCTATTTTTCCCTTTTCAGATTCTATTGGTGAGAAGCCAGTTACTCAGTCCAGCTTATCTCAAGGGAAATGGAATTAAACTCCTTTTCCCTGAGGGAAGAGTATCAAAGAAAATGGTCAAAGCTAATATAGTAATCAACAATATTTCAGAGGAAATACTTTGAGTCCATGTAAATATGCTGCTGCTTATTAGGGCTTTTCTCCCTGATCCTAGCATTTACTTGTAGGTCCTACTTGCAGGAATCACTATGTCGTATTCTAATGGTGATTTTCTATGTCACTCATTCCTTCTGTTTATCATTTGAAATTCTTCTGTAAGGAAGATTTGTCCTTCTCCTCCCACTTATTTATTCAATAATTCACAGATGTGTATTTTACGTAAAAATACACATAAAAAATACTTTCTATTGAAGGCAGGAAAGGAAAAAGCAACAATATAGTATATAGTAAATAGAATATATTAAATAAGGTAGAAATAAGTCCTCATACAATAAATAGTATTAATAATAATTGTAAATAAACTGTCACTAATGATAATTATATAAAGGCAGTATATATCTTGACAAAAACTCCTAGTGTCAATATCTTGACTATAATCAATCAGCAGTAGTTGCTCAGTCACGTCTGACTCTTTGTGACCCCGCGGACTGTAGCCCTCCAGGCTCCTCTGTCCATGAGATTTTCCAGGCAAGAGTACTGGAGTGGGTGTCATTTCCTTCTCCAGAGGACCTTCCCAACCCAGGGACTGAACTCAGGTCTCCCTCATTGCAGGCAGATTCTTTACCATCTGAGCCACGAAGGGGTTTATTAAAATGATAGAGAAAAATAAAAAAGAAACAGAAAAAGGTGTATCAGGTAAATATGAACCAAAGAATGCCAGAAGAGCAAGATTAATAACAAAATATAATTCAAGAGAAAAAGCATCATATTGTCAAAGAATGATATAACATATGGTAAAATGGCCACAAACCAATGCATCCAACAGAAGTCTTAAAATATATAAAGCAGCCACAGATAGAACCGCAGGAAAAAAAACAGTTTAACAATTTCAGCTGAAGATTTTAACTGAAATCTTTGCCTCAGAAAGAGATAACTTAGGGAAAAAAAGAAAAACAAACCAAAAAACCAAAGATACAGATGATTTGAATCACTCAGTTAAAAATCTCAAGAGTGAAGGTGTATCCAGAGATAGAGGCACCTGGCTGGCCATTTCCCAACAGTGACAGCCTCTGTGAATTAGAAATACATCATGGGATCTGGACTGGTTTGTAAAACATCGCATTAAGTGAAAGATAAGGTGAGAAGGAGATTGACATTTCTTAGCACAGGACAATGTATTCAAGACACATACCCATGAAAACACATATGTTTTACATAAATGCAAGAAGGCACATCCAAACACAGTAGAATAGATGCTCATGATCAGATCAGGGAGGAACAGGAACAGGAACTGGGTCTAAGGATAAAAGGGGGATAATAAATTAATAAAACAGGAGATGGGTCTTGTGGTTTGGTAATGATGATATTCCCTGAGCTGAAGCAGATGATAAACTCACCCACCTTCTGGACACAGACCTGATTGCAATCTTTCCTATCAGCAGAATTATGATAGGAAATGAGGACGTGCTAAGTGACCCTAGCTGTCATGGGGCCTGTGGATAGCAAATTCTTCTCAGAAAATCTCAAGTGACCGGGAGCCCAAAGGCAGCTTTGGAGGTGGGCACTGCCCATTCCCAGCACCAGGCACTGGGATCAGCTGCCCTCCCAGACCAGGCAAAGTTCTCTCAAAACTGGCATTTCTGTCTTGGGGGATGCATGCATTCTGAGCTGAGCCACCCAGAAACTGGCTCTAGCTCAACCCAAGCTTCTGGATTTCTCAAGGTTTGAACTCCTGAGAGCAAAATTCTCCAGGCCAGGGTCCAAGCTGGCTGAGATTTCTCTTTGTGGCTCCCTCTCCCCCCTCATCTCCTGTTCCCACAGAAATATCTGGGTGGGGAGCAGATCTAGCCCCAGCATGGGCTGCAAGCAACCTCAGAAAAAAGATCCCAATGACCTTCAGAACATCCAGAATAGGAGTTTTGAAAAAAAACTAAGTTGTCTAAGGACTTGAATGACATTTCTCCAAAGAAGATATACAATAACGTATTAGGTTGGTGCAAATGTAATTTTGATTTTGCATTGTTGAACTTTGCCATTTGGTACTGGAATATGTTCTTAAATAAATGTGGTTTATATTTCATTTTGATGAACATTTCTTAATTTGTGTGTTCTGCTAATGAATTTTTTCTGTTTATTTTATATGTATTTTAGACTATGAAAATGATATCAGACAAAAAGCAAATTTAAGCAATATTCTTATTTGAGTTCAAAATGGGTCATAAAGCAGCAGAGACAACTCACAACATCAACAATGCATTTGGCCCAGAATCTGCTAACAAGTGTACAGTGCAGTGGTGATTCAAGAAGTTTTTCAAGGGAGACTAGAGCCTCGAAGGTTGGCCATCGGAGGTTGATAATGACCAACTGAGAGGATCTGATCCTCTTACAGCTACACAAGAAGTTGCCTAAGAACTCGACGTCTACTCTTCTATAGTCATTTGGCATTTGAAACAAACTGGAAAGGTGAAAAAGCTCAATAAGTGGGTGCCTCATGAACTAACTGCAAATCTCCCCCCCCAAAAAATCTACGTTTTAAAGTGTCATCTTCTCTTAACCTATGCAACAACAAGTAATTTCTCAATTGGATTGTGACGTGCAGTGACAAGTGGATTTTATACAACAACCAGTGATGACCAGCTCAGTGACTGGACCAAAAAGAAGTTCCAAAGCACTTCCCAAAGCCAACTTGCACCAAAAACAGGGTCATGGTCACTGTTTGGTGATCTGCTGCTGTTCTGAGCCACTATAGTTTTCTGAATCCCAGTAAAACCATTCCATCTGAAGAGTATGCTCAGCAAATCAACGAGATGCACTGAAAACTTTCTGGTGTTGGTCACCAAAAAGGGCCCAATTCTTCTCCACTATAACGCCTGACTGCACATTGCATAACCAATACTTCAAAAGCTGAACTAATTGGGCTATGAAGTTTTGCTTCATCTGCCATGTTCACCTGACCTTTTGCCAACCAACTACCATTTCTTCAAGCATCTCGACAACTTCTTGCAAGGAATAATGCTTTCACAACCAGCAGGAGGCAGAAAATGCTTTCCAAGAGTTTGCCGAATCTCTATGCATGGATTTTTATGCTACAGGAATAAACAAACGTATTTCTCATTGACAAATATGCATCTATTGTAATGGTTCCTATTTTGGTTAATAAATATGTGTTTGAGTCTAGTTAAAATGATTTAAAATTCGGAGTCCAAAACCATAATTACTTTTGCACCAACCTAATATAACGGTCAATAAGCACATAAAAGATTCTCAAGATCACTAGCCATTAGGGAAATGCAAACCAAAGGCACAGTTAAATACCTCTTCACACCCATTAGGATGGCTATTACAAAAAAGAAAAATAAAGCAAGTGCTGAAAAGGATATGGAGAAATTGGAACCTTTGTGCATTGTTAGAAAGGAATGTAAAATGGTGCCACCTCTGTTGAAAACAACATGGTAGTTCCTTAAAAAATTAAAGATGAAGTTACCATATGATCCAGCAATTCCATTTCTGGGTATATACACAAAAGAATCAAAAGCAGGCACTCGAAATGTTACTTGTACATTCATATACACAGCAGCATTAAAAAGGTGGAAGCAACCCATGCCCATAGACAGATGAATATATAAACAAAATGTGGTAGAGAGGTTAATGGAATATTTATTTAACCTTAAAAAGGAATGAAATTCTGACACACACGACATGGATGAACCTTGAAGATATCATGCTACGTGAATTATGAAATAAGCCTAGCACAAAAGGACAGATGAGATACTCAGAGAAGTCAAACTCACAGAGACAGAAAGTAGAAGTGTTGTTGCCAGGGGCTGGGGGCAGGGGCTGTGGAGGAATGGGAGGGTAGTTAGTGTTTCACATATAGAGTTTCAGTTGGGGAAAAGGAAAAAGTTCTGGAGGTGAATGGTGGTTATGGTTGCAGAACAGCATGCAGGTACTTATTGCCACAGAACTGTACACTTAACAATGGTTAAAATGGTAAATTTTTATGTTATGTGTATTTTTTCACTCTGCAAAGCAGATGCATTTCGACTAAAGCAACCTCCACCCGACCCACAGTGGGTCCTTCTTAGGACCTGACCTTAGGTTGGGGGAGGGAGGAGGCCTAACTCTTTAAAAGTTCTTTAGCCTTTGATGGAGAAGGAAATGGGAAGAAAAGAGGAAGGGCTTCCAAAGTTAGAGTCCTGAGATACCTCTGGGTGAGGACATTTCCTGTCACCCTTTCCTGGTAGGAATCAGCACTCTGTCCTTTCACAAGAGGAAAGGTCCAGAAGTGGGTGTGCAAGCTTACACGTGGGTACACGCATGTATCATGTATTGGTGGGTGTGTGCACATGCACTGATGGAGGGGTGCTGTCTCTTACTGAAAGAAATACATTAATCAAACCATCCCCCAAGATTAGTAGCTGGGCCCAGTGGCCCCTGTCAGCCTGCATGTCCCTCCTTCCTAGTCACACCCACTCTCTGCTGTGGGACCAGAGACCCTTCATCCAGGAACACTGATGGCACAGATCTGCAGGCAGAAACTGCTCTCAGCCCTTGGTAGCCCCTCAAAAGGAGGGACTTCCTGCCTTGAGGCTCAGATGAGTAGCCAGTGGCTGACAAGCTTTGCTGTGAAATTCTGTCCTTTCAAAGATAAGCTCACGTCTCTAACCTGGGCAGGGCCAGCACTTCTGTTATCAGTGAGGATCCCGTGCACCCACAGATGCTGACCCAGGCTTCCTGCCCTGGGCCGGGGGCCTGCCTGACTGGGGCTCTGAGATGATCATAGAGATCTGAGTGCTGGAGATAAGGGCAATTGCACCTGGACTTTGGCTCAGGTGTTCTGGAGGTGCGGCAGGCACGCCGGCTCACCACCACTATGCCCTGGGGCTGGCTGTGCCTGGGTTCAAATCCAAGTGAGTTCCTCCATTCTCATGGCCTCACTTGCCTCTCCTGTAGAATGGGAGTGGTACTAATAGCTCCCCAGAAGGGATATCAGGAGGGAGAGATGAGGTAACGATGAATGTTGGGAACTGAATGAACAAAATGCAGCACCCTTGAAAGGTGCCACACTGCCACTTCTGTTGCAGTCCACGAGGAGTGAAGCCAGTCTTGGAACCCTAGGGCAGATGGAATTGAGATGGGGAAAGAAAGTGGAGAGGAGAAAGGAAGGAGGGTGGGGGAGCCGGGATGGGGTATGAGCACACTCCTGAGCAACGGGCATTGGGAAAGCCACCTTCCTCCCAGCTGTGCCCAAGCTCTGAGCCATGCCCCGTCTATCTGTGTGTCACACCGTCTGGACCCGTGCCTCTGCCCCTTCGTGAGGGATGGTAAGCAGAGTCAGAGCACATTTTGGGGCTTGGGGAGTGCTGCCCAGATGGCCTGATCTGGGGGGACATCTCACCCAAACATTGTCCACCTCGATAGTTCGGCACTGGTGGGGGTGGGGCAGAGAGACCATGGGTCATTCCCTGCCCAACCCTGACCAACAAAATAAGAGCAAACTGTCATGGGTAGGATGGTGTCCTCCCAAATTCACGTGCTGAAGTCCTAACCTCCAGTACCTTCAGAATGCCTCTGGATGAGGATATTTCCTGTCATCCTCTACTGAGGAAAGGCCTGGAAGTGGGTGTACATGCTTACACACAGGTACACATATCCATCATGGATGTGTGGGTGCATGCACACTCACTGACAAAGAAAGGCTATCTCTTCCTGAAGGAAATAATTTATTCAAACCATCCCCCGAGCTTAGCAGCTGGGGCAGGTGGCCCCTCAGCCTGTCTGTCCCCCTGGCATGACTTTATTTGAATACAGGGTTGTTGTAGATGGAATTAGTTAAGATGAGGTCATGAAGATGGGTCTTAATCCAATATGACTGATATCCTTGTAAAAAGGGGAGATTTGGAAATAGAGACACAGGCATACATGTGAAAATACAGGCCAAGATTGGGGCGATCTACAAGACAAAAAATCAATCTACTGACATCTTGACCTTTGACTTCTAGCCTCCAAAACTGAGACAATACATTTTTGTTGTTTAAGCCGCTCAGCAAACTATATACACATCCTGGGAAAGGGGCCAGCCTCATGCCTAGGAATAGACACCAGCCAACCCTGATGCCAGCAGTAATCCTTTCTTTGTCAGCTCCATAGTCTGGACTTGCCAGAGACTCTTCTGGGAAAGGTCCCCTTCCAGAATGCAAAACTAGCATCTTATCTCTCTTGCCCATTCATTCATTGTTTTAGCTAACACCTTATTAGGCTGTAGCTATGTTCCAGATTGAGCTTGGCCCTGGGACTGCAGTGGACAGAGGGCAGGCTTGGTCTCTACCCTTGAATAACTGGGTCTGGGGATAGATCTTTCCCAAACACAAACTGTTAATTGAGGAGGGGAGAGAAGAGCCTGGGGAGAACATGGCAAGGGGACTTCTGGTCTGTTCCTCCCTGTCAGCCTTCCCGGTACAGCTGCCAGGCTTTGGGGCACATGGGTCTGGGTTCCCAGGACAGCCTCTCATGGGTAGAGAGGGCCACACCCCACCCCTAAGGAGGAAACACACTATGTCCAAGGAATGTGGGGTTTCTGGCTGTCAAAGATCATCTTTTGCTGAGGCTGATGGTGCAGAACATAACTAGCACTTGTGGTTTGCAGTATGTGTTGTGATCGTTTCTCTCCAGCAGTCCTCTCAGTACGGAGCAACGCAGGAATAGCAATGGGGACGACTTCATTTACAGATCTGTAAACAGCCTCCCAGATTCCTCTGGGAAGGACTCTGGGGATCATGGAGTCAAACTCTAGGTTGCCTGTTTGGTGGCCAGCGGCCCTGCTTGAGCTTGGGCTGTGAGCAGCGGTGAGACGTGGACTCCTCCAGCCAGGCTTAGAGTAGGGAGCCTACAGAGCACTGCAGACCCCAGAGGGGCTCAGCTTCCTCAGCTGTCTGTCAGCCTGCAGCCCAGGAGGCAGCTTGCAGAGGTCAAATTCACCACGTTCTCCTCTTACTCCAGAAAACATTCAGAAGATGCACATTATCCACAAGCTACTGAACAAGGGTTCAGTTTATCAGTATGGCCTTATCATGTAGTGGCTCTGGGCTCAAATCCTGACTTATTAACTGAGTGACCTTGGGCCAGTTACTTATCATCACTAAGCTTCAAGTTCTTCATCCGTAAAATGTGGCTGTAATACTATACACCTGCTTTTGAGGGTTGTTTTCAGAGGTAAGATATATAACTTACAGAAAGTGTCTGGTACAATGCCCAGCACAGTAAGCACACTCTTTAATCATTAGACACTCACATGAGTATTGAGATTAAGATGTGGGCTTTGCATGCTCTTGGACTGGAAGAATTAATATTGTTGAAATGGCCATACTACCCAAAGCAATCTACAGGTTTAATGTGATCCCTATCAAATTACTTATGACATTTTTCACAGAACTGGAACAAATAATCCTAAAATTTATATGGAACCATAAAAAACCCAGAATTGCCAAAGCAAAGTGGGAGAGTTACAGACTTCAGACAATACTACAAAGCTGCAGGAATTAGAACAGCTTGGTATTGGCACAAAACCAGACATATAGGTCATTGGAACACAATAGAGAGCCCAGGAATAAATCCACACACCTATGGGCAATTAATGTTCAACAAAAGAGGCAAGAATATACAATGGGGACAAGATAGTCTCTTCAGCAAGTGATGTTAGGAAAATTGGGATAGCCACATGTAAGTCAATGAAGTTTGAACACATCCTCACACCAGACACAAAAATAAACTCAAAGTGGCTTAAAGACTTAAACATAACCTGACACTATGAAACTCCTAGAAGGGAACAAAGGTAAAACATTCTCTGACATAAAAAGTACCAATGTTTTCTTAAGTCAGTCTCCCAAGTCAATAGAAATAAAAAGAAACAAATGGGACCTAGTCAAACTTACAATCTTCTGTACAGCAAAGGAAGACAGAATGAAAAGACAAACTACAGACTGGGAGAAAATATTTGCAAATGATGTGACTGACAAGGGCTTAATTTCCAAAATACACAAATAGTGCGTACAGCTAATTAACAAAAAAGACAAATAACCCAATAGAAAAATGGGCAAAGGATCTAAATAGACATTTTTCCAAAGAAGAAATACAGATGACCAATTGGCACATGAAAAGATGCTCAACATTGCTTAGAGAAATGCAAATCAAAACTACGAGGTACTACCTCATACCAGTCAGAACTATTGTTGCTGTTCATTGCTAGGTTGTGTCCGACTCTTTGAGACCCCATGAACTAGAGCATGCCAAGCTTATATGTCCAACACTATCTCCCTGAGTTTACTTCAACATTGAATCAGTGATGCCATCCAACCATCTCATCATCTGTCACCCCCTTTTCCTTTTGCCCTCAATTTTTCCCAGCATCAGGGTCTTTTCCAATGAGTCAGTTCTTCATATCAGGTGGCCAAAGCACTGGGGATTCAGCTTTAGCATCAGTCCTTCCAATGAATATCCAGGGTTGATTTCCTTTAGGGTTGACTGGTTTGATCTCCTTGATGTCCAAGGGACTTTCAAGAGTCTTCTCCAGCACCACAGATAGAAAGCATCAATTCTTTGGCACTCAGCTTTCTTTATGGTCCAACTCTCACATCCATACCTGACTACTGGAAAAACCATAGCTTTGACAGTCAGAATGGCCAACATTAAAAAGTCTACAAATAATAAATGTTGGAGAGGGTGTGGAGAAAAAAGGAACTCTCCTACACTGTTGCTGGAAATGTAAATTGGTGCAGCCATTTTGGAAAACAGTACAGAGGTTCTTTGAAGACCTAGAGTTGTGATATGATCCAGCTATCTCACTCCTGGGCATATACCCAGACAAAACTATAATTCAAAAAGATACATGCACCCTGATGTTAATAACAGCACCATTTATGATAGCCAAGACATGGAAACAACCTAAATATCCACCAACAAATGTATGGATAAAGAACATGTGGTATATAAATACAATGGAATATTACTCAGCCATCAAGAAGAATGAAATAATGCCATCTGCAGCAACATGGATAGATCTAGAGATTATCATACTAAGTGAAGTCAGTCAGAAATAGACAAATGCCATATGCTATCCCTTATATGTGGAATCTAAAGTATGACACAAATCAACATATCTATGAAACAGAAACAGACTCATAGACAGAACACAGACTTGTAGTTGCCAGAAGGGAGGTAGCTGGGTTAGGGAAGAATTGGGAACTTGGGATTAGCAGATGCAAACTCTAGTATATATAGGATGGGTAAACAACTAGATCTTACTGTATAGCACAAGGAACTATATTCAATAGCCTGTGATAAAATGTAATGGAAAAGAATATATATAAAAAACTGACTCATACACAACAGAAATGAACACAACATTTAAATCAACTATACTTCAATAAAATTTTTAAAAAATATATGTGGGCTTTGACCATCTGGATTTGAATTCAACTCCATCATTTACTGGCTGTGTGATCTCAGGCAAGTTTCTTCCCCTCTCTGTGGTGGAGGTTGTGGTCCGCTGCCCCAAGCCCCTTTAAGACTGAGGCTCTCAGTCCCGAGCTGCTGGCAGTGTTGGTGGTTGATGGGTCCCAGTTGCGCTTCTCTCCAGGACTTGCCCTCAGCGGAAGAAAGTCACCTTGCTCAAGGTCACATGTTCCCTCCCCCCACTTCTCAAACCTGCCTCCGCTGGAGGGTTGAGGAAGGCATATAAAGGGCTAACCCTCTTGCTGTATGGCAGGATAATCCTGAAGGGACACTGGAGCTCCTTGTGAGATCAGCTGGGGTCTCCCTTGCTACAGCATTGCATTTCAACTCCTCTCTGCCCATTTCATGAATCTTCACCCCCTTCTAGGTACTGTTCCTGAGAGCTCTACTCAATAAATCTGCACATACACCTGTCTCAACCCAACCTGTGACAGTGAACAGTGATGCCAGGAGACAGGCTAGGAATAGACTTCAAAATGGGATTTTGGTGCTCGGTCATGGTCTAGCAGGAAATGAGGACCTCAGGCACATAGTTGTAGCATTGTTAAAACTTTACCAGGTGGTGAACTGGGTTGGGGTACTTATGGAAGGCAATGCATAGGTTTGTGCTGGTTACTCTGCACTGTGTCCTGCCACCCCAGAGCTGAGATCCAGGCTCTGAGTGTGAGCCTGGAGCTACATTCCCATCAGCAGAAAGTGCTGCCCTTGTAGGCCTTGTTTTCCTCAAAGATGAGGGCATGGGAGACACCGATTGGACAAGCTGATTTACTGATGTTTCTTCCAGCTCTCGGATTCTTCACAAGTGGACTAGTGATGGAAGCGGGTAGGGGGCTGAGAGGAGTGATGGGAGTGCCTTGGAGACAAGAGTGTGAATACGCGAGGTGCTGGTGGGTGGAGGGGTCTGGAGGGGATTTTGTATGTCTCCACCGTCCCTGAAGTGGCCGGTCTGATCTTGGGCTCAGGCCCCTAGCCCTCCCCAGGCCCATGGGTTCGAATCCTGACCTCAGTGAGCTTGGATTTTTGTCCACTTCTCTCAGGAAGATCTTGGCTTCATAGATTTCTCTTTCTTCCTCCCACATCTGCCCACAGCCTGGCAGGAAGGTGTGGGTTCAGGATCACACAGTTACAGAAGTAGGAGAGGTCAGACCCATGTCGTGGGGTCTGGTGCATGGGGCCTTGAGTTTGTGTTCCTGTTCTGGCCTGGGCAGGCGGGACCTTACTCCATTCATTCTCTCCAGAAGATACATGAGCACTTGACTCACTATTATTGCCTCCCCACCAGCCCATGAGGCAGACACTCAGGGAAGAAATGGAGGCTCTGAAGGGCTCACTGTCTTCTTGAAGGTTTCATGGCTCATGGCAGAGCCACTTCCCTCCAGCATAGCGTAGCTCCAAGCCCAGTCCTCCTGCTGGCCTGCTCTGCTCCTCACTGGGGCTGACTCAGAATTGTTTGGCAAGAGATGAGAGGATGTGAAACATCAGGACTGTGATCAGGACAGTGGAAGGTTTTAGGTTTTGCTTGTTTATTTATTCATTCTCAAATGAAAATTAGTTATAGAGAATGCTTTAAAATTCAAAATTAAAATTTAAAGGAAAAAAAGGTAAAGTAAAAATTACCCTTAAATTCCACCAACTGGAGACGGTTACTGTTAACAGTTTGGTGAACAGATTTCCAGACAGCTCCGTGTGTGTGTGCGTGTGTGTGTGATATTTTATGATAATGGGATCATCAACTGTTTCATAACCAACTCTTTTTACTCAACAATATGTCATGGAAATCTTTCCACATGGGTAAATATAGCTCTGTCCTTCATTTTCTGGCTGCAGACCATCCATTGTATTTCACTGCAAGTGAAAATATGCATTATCTTGCATTTATCCAACCTAAAACCTGGGCATTTAGGTTGTTTGCAAGATTTTGCTGTCACAGAGACTCTCTGATGAACATTACCACACCTCTACCTTGGCCATTTGTCCACCTGCTGTCTCTGGGCACATTCTAGCATGCTGATCTTAGAGAAAATTCCCACAGCAGTGGTGGCTACCCTGCTGCCTCATTCCAGTCACAGAGTTTTGTTTTCCAGGGGCTCCTCCACATTCTCTCATGGCGGCTCAGCAGACACATGCTCAGGGATGCAGCTTTTTTTTTCTTGTGCAGCTCTGGGTGAGAGGCAAGGTGGGCCTTGACCCCAACCTGTGAAATTTCTGAGTCCAAATCCAAAGACACAAGCAGGCCACAAGAATCAGCCCTACAGAGGTTGGTGGGGCTTGAGAGTGGCCTGCAACTCAGCCAGGGACTTGACTTTGTGCTCTAAGACGCCAATGGGCCAGGTGGGGCCTAAAGACCTTGGGCCAAAGGCTGCCAGTGTGCCATGATGGAAGCCTGGGCTTGGTACCCCATTGATTCATTTATCAACCTGTGCTTTTATCTAGTAAGGTAGGTCTGTGGTAGACCTAGGCAAGCAGAACCAAGGAAGGGAAGATTTCACAGTTGGTAGGGGAGAGCCCACAGGAGGAGGGGTAACTGACAATTCTCACTGAAGGGGAGCAAGGTGTGGGGGCTGGAGGGTTTAGATAGTAGTTACTCTGTTAGCAGACTTTAGTCTATACTTAGCCAGGTAAGGCTTATTTTTAAAAAAACAAAGTGGCCTTCCCTGGTGGTCCAGTGGTTAAGAATCCACCTGCCAGTGCAGTGGACATGGGTTAGATCTCTGGCCTGGGAAGATTCCACATGCTGCAGGACAACTGAGCCCTCAGGCCACAACTCCAGAAGCCCACACGCCCTAGAGCCCGTGCTCCACAGCGAGAGGAGCCCCTGCGATGAGAAGCCTGTGCGCCGCAACAGGACAGTGACCCCTGCTCACCATAACTAGAGGAAAGCCCACAGCCACGAAGACCTGGTGCAGCCAAAAGTAAATGAATGGAAACGTAAAACGAAGTGAGAGCAACTTTCACTGTTATGAATACACTCCCTCAACACTCACACAGAGCTTTTGGCCAAGGAGAGAGACACAGGTGAACCTATTTCACCATTTTCAAAGGCGAGGTTTCCTCTGTGCCCCTTCCGTGTGTCCCAAGGTCATGGGTTGGTTTGCTGGGGTACAATGACTCTATCAGGGGCTGGGTTTGAGGTCTGGAGGAGGCCTGCTAAAGAGGGTGAGAAGGGAGTGGGTGAGGACAGCAGAGTCCAAGTCTTGGCGGTGAGGTCCTATCTGTGAGGCATCCAGGTTGTTTCCATGGAGATGAACATCCCTGCGCAGACACCCTCCAGACTGATCATGACCTTGACTGTCATGGTTGCAGTTAGTGCCTCCTCCCAGGAGATGGTCTTCAAAAGCGCTTTTGGGGAAAAACGTACAACCAAGAATACTCTACCCAGCAAGGGTCTTTTTCAGATACCAGGGAGAAATCAAAAGCTTTACAGACAAGCAAAAGCTAAGAGAATTTGGTACCACTAAACCAGCTTAACAACAAATGCTAAGGGAACTTCCCTAGATGGAAAAGGCAACAACTAGAAGCCAGAAAATTACAAATGGGAAAGCTCACCTGTAAAGGCAAACATAAAGGTAGGAAATCATCCACAGAAAATTATGATATCAAACCCAGCAACTGTGAGAACAGTACAAATATTGGAATATTGCAGAATATTGAAAATGCATTTGAAATGAAGAGAACAGCAACTTGAAACAATCTTGTGTATATACATAGACTGATATATCAAAACTTCATGGTTACTGCAAACTGAAACACCCTGTTACGAAAATCAAAGTTACCACAAAAAAGAAAATTATCGGCCAATATCGCTGATAAACATGGATGCAAAATTCCTCAACAAGATACTAGCAAACCAAAATCCAGCAATACATTAAAAGGATCATACACCATGATCAGATGGGAAGAAAACCATAATTTGGAAAGATACATGCACCCCAATGTTATTTGCAGCACTATTTACAATAGCAAGACATGGAAGAAGTGTAAATAAATATCCATCGACAGATGAAATGAATAAGGAAGATGTGGTACATATATATACAATGGAATATTAATCATAAAGAAATAATTGCTGCCTTTTGCAGCAATATGGATGCAACTAGAGATTATCATACTAAGTGAAATAAGTCAGAGAAAGACAAATATCATACATCACTTACGTGTGCCGTGCTTAGTCCCTCAGTCGTGTCCGACTCTTGCGACCCCATAGTCTGGAGCCTGCCAGGCTCCTCTGTCCATGGTTCTCCAGGCAAGAATACTGGAGTGGGTTGCCATTTTCTTCTCCAGGGGATCTTCCTGACCCAGGAATCAGACCTGAGTCTCCTGCATTGCAGGCAGATTCTTTACTGACTGAGCTACGAGGGAAGCCCTTGTAGCTTATATATGGAACCTAAAAACAATGATACATATGACTTATTTGTAAAACAGAATCAGACTCACAGACTTCAAAAAATGAACTCATGGTTACCAAAGGGGAAAAGTGGAGGGAGTGATAAATCAAGAGTTTGGGATTAACATATACACACTACTATACATGAAATGATCAACAAGGACCTACTGTATAGCACAAGGACTTCTACTCAATATTCTGTGATAACCTATATGAGAAAAGAATCTGGAAGAGTAGATAAATGTGTAACTGAATTACTTTGCTGTATACCTGAAACACAACATGTATATCAATAATACTCCAGTAAAAAGTAAAAGAGCTCTTGCTGTATTCTTCCTCTTGCGAAGACAGTAGGGCCCCACCTCTGCTTACCCAGGAAGCTCACAGAGGCTGCCGGTGCTGTTAGGAATCCATTTCAGGACAGGGCTGAGGCTGGGCCAGGGTGGAAGATGATCTGGCTCCTAGCAGCCTCTATCCATTTCCTGACCTCTAATCACAGTACTCTGATTTTCCCCTTCCTCCCCCAGTCTTGGGCTTCCCCAGTGGTGTAGTGGTAAAGAGGTCTCCTGCCTATGCAGGAGACACAAGAGACTTGAATTCAATCCCTGGGTGGGAAGATCCCTTGGAGCAGGGAATGGTAACCCATTCCAGTATTCCTGCCTGGAAAATTCCATGAACAGAAAGGCTGGCAGGCTACGGTCCATGGGTCACAAAGAGTCAGACATGACTGAGCACGCAGCACACATACCCCCATTCTTAGACCTTGTACTTTTGGGGGATGGCTCTACCAATCCATATGTCACAGAGGACAACTTATGACCCGGATGACACCAATCAGAAGGGTCTCAGGCTTCTCTCCTGCCGTGGCACCATGCCCCATCCTACTAGATGCAGCGAGAACTCCAGCTGGCCATCCACCTGATGACAGGGGCCGTGGGACAGGGCACAGGTCTGCACAGCTACTCCGGAGCTCCTTTCAGGGACAAACGTCAACCACTCTCTGAGGTTACTCAAAGGCTTATGACAACTGGACTGAATTATTGCTGACACCTCTAATTCTGTGCTACAGCTAAACATTGTATTCCTCACTGTGCCACCTATTCCCAAGGTTACCTCCTGCCTTATCACTGAAATCCCCCCTGAAGTCCAGCCCTGGAACTCTCAGGTGACACCAACTCTGATTCTTGATTTGAGCCACAGAAGGTCATACAGAGACCCTGGAGACCCACAGATGAAGACACAAGAACCCAATGACTTTCCCCGAAGCACACAGCCTATTAAAAAACCATGACAAGTCCCCAAAACCCAACTCGTGCCCTTCCCACCGTTAGCACTGTATACCTCCTGCGTACGTTCAGCTCAAACAATGGATTAGAAAATCAGATTAGAACAGTCTGGCCTGGGTGCTGCTGCTCACTCGGGCCCAGCGTCTCCCTCTTTTTGCTCTGCTCACCACGCGCTCTTCCACAGCTCGGTGCCTCGCACAGCGAGACTCTTGTGTTTTCTTTCCAGCCCCAAGAAGAGAGAGAGTGCAGGGCTATGATAGCCCAAGTGGCTCCTGTGAAAGCGCCTTCCTGAAATCCCTACCCTGTAACTTCTACTTGTTTCATCAGCTGGGCCTGGGTTGCCTGGCCATCCAGAGTGAAGAGTTTCAGCTGAGCTCGCTGACATTCTGCAGCAAACCAAGGTGTGCCAGGGAGGAAGATGTGGGAGGGGGTGGTGGACGCCACAGAGCCTGCCATGAATCTGCCTGGACTGGGATTTTGGCGACTAGTTCTCCGCCGGCAAGTTGCCAGGCCCTGCTCTTCGTCCCCCAGTGTCCCAAAGGCTGGCCGTAGCGCACAGTGTAAAATGGAGGTAGGGGTTTCTGGGCCACGTCAGAAACTAGAAAAGTGGAAGAGGGTTATTCTGACCACATGTGCTCCTCATGCTAGTCTTTGAGAGCTTTCCCTCTCCTGAAAGCCCTACTCAGAAATGCTCAGTGGGGAACCCGGGGGCATTGGGAGCCAAGAGCCATGTGCTGGGTGGGAGGCCAAAGTCAGGATGCTGCCCTCACCCTTGGCTACCTTGCTGGGACCCCTACGCTGGGCACTTCAGCATCATCCTGCACCTCCCTCCCTTCTGCCGTGGAGCACGGAGCGTGGTCACAGGCTGCCCCTCCTTCCAGGCTGGTGCACCTCCCTCCATGAGGGCCTCCTAACTATGCACCTTTCTTACCAGGCCCCCACCCCACCGGGGCAGCACTTGTCACGCTCTCAGGGTGTGTGAACTCACCTTCTTTCACAGTCCTCTCCAAATTGAGGTGACCTGAGGAACAGCATCAGAAATGCTCATTCTTGGGCCCCACCCCTGCCCCATGGAGTTAGAGATGCTCAGGGTGGGGCCAGCACTCTGCCTTAACCAGCGCTCCAGGTGGTTTCTGATAAACAGTCCAGTTTGAGACTCACTAACATGTAATGACTTTCAGGTTGTGAAACAGCTTCTAGGCTGTTTGTGCCAACCCTAAGGCAGCTGGGAAAGGCAGAAATAAAAAGAGCCCACCTGGCCCCTTTGTGCTCAGCACCAACCAGGCAATAATTCTGGGAAGACAGAGACTGCTGAGTCTAAGAATAATTGTTCGGGCTAGGAACTACAGAGGGACCATCCAAATCTCCATTTTGTAGAGCTGGGAACTGAGGTTGAGACAGGAGAAAGCATTTCCCTGAGGTGAATACCAAAAGTGGAACAACAATTCAAATTTCTTCAGTCCTAGGTTTATTTTTCTCCTCAAATTGAAACATTAAAAAAAAAAAACTATAGCACATATACCTATTGTGTGAACCTTTGTAGGTCGTGGTCCTAAGGAATCCATCCTCATTGCAAACCAGTAAAGAAAGCCCTGGGGAGGAGTCTGGAGGTGGAGGTGATGAGGAGGTGGAGGTGGAGGTGGCTGCTCAGTGTGCTGGAAGCCAGGAGGACCATCTGTCCCTGTTGGGGGGTCACTCATTTTCTCACTGTCCCTTCTCCACACACTAGCCCAGTGGCCTCACCAAATGAACCCAAAGGCAAGGGCAGTGGGCTTTAACTGAACTTGTGTCTTCCGGAGCCCTGAAAAGAGGTTGTCAGAGCTGGACTGCTGTGCACACAGCAAGCTGGTGCAACCCAACTGTCTGCAGGGCCCAGACAGCTTCTACCACACAGCTATAAACTTGAAACTTACAAATCAAGCTAATAAACTTAAATGTGTCCTATCCTCCTACTTTGACAAATAAACCTTTACATAGACTTGGCTGACTGAACTCTGAGGTTCAGAGGGAACAGGCTCCACCCCATAGCTCTTCTTACCCAGGTTCCATCCTGTTCTTTGAGGGCCTGTTCATCAAGGCCCAGCCACACCTCCCTGCAAAAGGCCATCTTTTGACCACCCCTTGGAGGCAGGACCTGGAGAAGAGGCCGTCCAGACCCTGGAAGCTAGGATAAGAATTTCAGGAGCTGTCTAAAAAGTGGGGTGTGAGCTTCAGGTGAACATGTCCTCTTTCCCCATGACTCCTCCAGCTGCTGGGGGCAGTGGTCAGAGAAGGGCTCACTTCTCAAAATGCAGTCCCAGGACTGGCAATATGGGCACCTCTTGGGTGCTGGTTAGAGCTGCAGCCTTGCTGCAGACCTACTGAGTCAGAAGTGGCTGTCTAACAAGATCCCCAGGGATTCGTGTGTACATCGAGGTTTGCAGAGCACTGTTCTAAGTCACAAAGCCCAGGCCCAAGGTCCGTCTTGCCCGGGTCTAGGGGTACTAATAGTGTGTATTAATAAATATTTTCTCAACGAATGCCAAATGTCACCTAAACCAGCTAGGGTGAGTGGCTGCCTGGCTCACAATTCTTTAATCTCGTCTTTCTCTGGGGCCTCTGTGGCCAGAGGTGATTGGTCCAGCAGGAGTCACCTGACCCACTTTGGGTCCAGATTTCTCCCCCAGGAATCTGAAACTTAAGCCCCCAAATCCAGATCCCAGAGTAACAACAGTAGTAATAGTTAATGTCTCTTGCACCTGTTATGTGCCAAGCACAGTGCTGAGTGTTTTACATATAGTATAAATATCCTGTCTTCACAAAACCTCATCAGGTGGGTATTATTATTCTGTTTGTTGTTTGGATGAGGAGCTGTGGCTTGGGTTTAATTAACTCCCCCAATGGATTAGGGGAGGCAGGGACAGCATCAAGAGAGTTGCTTGGCCAAACCTGAGTCATGTGGTGCAGAGACAACATTATCAACTTCTGCTGCCAGGACCCCAGACTTCCTGGCTTCATGGTGATTGGGTACCGTGGGGAGCAGGGTCCCAGCTCTGTGAGGTGGCTGTGAGGAGGGATGGAGAAAGGGAGGGAGGGAAGAAGGCAGGCTTGGGGAAGAATGAAGGGCTGGAGCCCTGGGAGAGGACAGCACCAAGAACTTCCACTTCCCAAGTGAGTGTAGGGCACCAGCCCAGACCAGCCCACCTGCCACTCTTCAGTATAGGCCAGAGAGTGCCCACTGTGAGGACTGACCCCTCCTTCCCTTCCTCCAGTGAGTTAGCAGCCAGCTTGCCAAAGGAACAGTGTCGGTGACTTATTTTGGAGACAAAGGGCAGGGGGTGGTGGAGAAGATGCACTGCTCTGCACCTGGTCCCCAGAGGAACAGATGCCTAAGAGGCCGAGAGGACGGAGGCAGCTGGGATGTGCTGGGATGGCTGAAGCCAGAGAACCAGTCCGTACTGGAGAAGGGAGTTGTGGGCCTCGCTGGTTGGAGGCTCAGACTGGTTCCTGACTGTGGTTCTGAGTGGAATCTGTCATTCTGGGAGGTAAGGGGGTGACCTGGGGCTTGCAGACCTCTGACCACCTAAGAAGAAAAAAGTGAACCATCATCAGCAGTTTTCTATCAGAATGCAAGCCTCAGCCAGTGCAGGGTTGTTTGGCTTTATTTAAAAGAAGAAACCAATGTCTTTCATGAGTGCTAACAAAGTGGTGGCTCTTGGTGTTACCTGACAGAAGTCACCCAGCACTCAGGCAGGTCATACCCTCGAGGGGCTCATGGTACAGCCTCACACCCTGGGCAGCACACTGGCCCAGGATGGCCACATGGTAATACACTCCTCACTGCACAAATCTCCGTTTGGAAAAAAAAAAAAAAAAAGAAATCAAACAATCATCAAGTCAGAGAAGAATTATTTTGCTCCTTCAGAGAAGAGGGTACAAGCTTGGTAGCTGAGGCCAGCTCCTTCTGGCCTCTCACAGTGGGTGGGGGCCAGGATTCCTCAGGACGGCGTGACAGTGGTCAGGACACTGCCAGCGGCCTCCTTCTCCGCTGAGGATGGAAGGGATCCATCTCAACACCCACAGGTGGGGGCGAAGCACTGGGAGCCCAGCCTGTCATCAGCATCCCCGAGGCCCCCGCAGACGGAGATGCAAATAGCTCCAGGCCCACGCGGCTCCCAGTCTGCTGACGAAGGTGGCTTGCTCTCGTTTCTTCTTTTCACTTTTTTTAAGGGAGCAGATTTCAGAGTAAGAGCTGGCAGTTCGGGGAACTTTTTCCTGCTCTCCAAACAACCATGACGATAATGGAGACCCTCTCCCAGCACTTTCCACTGATTTGAAGGGGATGGGGAGGATGGAGCCTTTCTCTGAAATGAGCGGCCCTCGGGCCCAGTCAGAGGACAGCTGGGAGGAAGAGACCCTGTGTTCACACCTGAGGAGCCAGGACTCCCCTCAGCCCCTCAGTGGCCTGAGGCTCCTTTGACAAACAGAATGGCATCTCCCCATCCCCAGCTCTTCAGAGGCAAAGGGTTCAGAGGCTGAACCCTTTAATTTGGAGGAAACCACTGTTGCCAGAGGTACAGGAGTAGCTCCAGAGTGGTGGACATCACAGCAGGGCAGGAATGGATAAACTGTGAGGGAGCCAAAGAGGAGGAAACGCAGGAGTGGGGATTCCTGCTGACGGGGCTGAGCCCCAGGACAGAGCCTGGTGCGGCTGAACCACCAAAGGGCAGGGCACACAGAACATGCTTTGTTCTGAGGCCTGCCCTTCTTACCACAGACAGGTATTTAGGCAAGATTTTAGACCTCCAACCCTGCATGAAGCCCCTTACCTAGTAAAAATTCTGAGAAGCATTTCCATTGCCCCAGGACCCTTGAGGACTTCATCCCTAGGGTCCAGCCCTGGCCTCCCCAGCCCAGCACAATCAGGGGTCCGGCGGTCCTGGCCATGCCAAGCCACAGAAGGCAAGGACAAAGGGCTGTGAGTGCCCAGAAGCTTTGCCTCCTTGGAGGGCCTGGCTCCAGCCTCATCAGGTACTGCCTCAGTGGACAGACACACAGCATCCTCACGAGGGAGGCTGGAACAGGGAGTCCAGAGGACAGACGGAGCGGGGGCTGACGGGAGGTGCTGGGTGCGGTGTCCACTCCCCAGAGGAGGAGGTGGGAACCGGCAGGGAGGGGCCGGCAGGCCTGTCATCTCACCAGGCCCCCCTGGGCGGCTCAGCAGGGCGAGTTCCAGCAGAGAGGGCCATGTGGGAAGCTCAGGTTCAGCCCGTTTCCTTGGCAACCGGTCTTTTCCAAACCCGAGGCTGCTGAGGATCCGTGTGGTGGGAGCCTGCAGACCTGCAGGGAAGCGGCTGTGCCAGCCTGTGGGTGGGGCGTGACTGGAGGCGGGCCAGCGCGCCACCTCAGGTAGCGGAGGGACAGGTGGTGCCTGGGAGGCAGAGGCTGGGTTCCAGCAGGAGGGACCCGCTCAGCCCAGTTGGGGGCACTTTGCTTTAACATTCATCTTTATTCCACTTTGAAGCAATCACAGAAACTTCAGTGTCGGAATCGCAGCCCTGAGGAGCTCTGGTTTTTCACGCTTCCTTTCCCATCACACATTTTTTTCTCTGAGCAGTGTTAACCGGATTTACTGAGGAGAACAGCCTGATTTAGAGAGATTTCTGAATAGGTTTCCATTCCAAAGGAGGGCAAGGCTGGCCCAGAGATGCTTCAGAGGCAGGGCTGGAGGAAGCTGGCCGTGAGGGCCAGCGGGAGCAGCAGTAGGAGTAGGGAGACCCTGGAGGCTGCGGTCGCTGAGGGATTAAACACAGACAGTTAGGGCCTTGAAGGAGCTGTGTTTGTGGCCCACTGCCACTCATGTGCAGGACTAGATGGAGCGTATTTTTGTGTACTAAACTCACTCTAGGCTCCCTCTTGCTACCCTATTACAATTTTTCTTTCCCCTGGTTTCTTTACATATTAATTTCTTTCAAAATTACACAACATGTATATTTATGCAGTTGCCTGAATCCTCTTTGGATGATTATTTTTAACATTTATATTCATTATCCAGGTCTGTCTGGATTCCACAGCCAGTGTTTCTGCTATAACTGTTCAGGCCCTCTCAGGGCACTTCATCTTGATCGTTTGCAAAGACGCAGAGCACCCTTCAGTTCACTCAAGGTTTGGGGAGAAAGGCTTGGGAGGATTCCCCGGGGATTGTGCCCACTCTTCTGTGGGGTGTGACCCTGCCAGCCTGCCCTACCTGTGCCTGAGCACTGCTGAGACAGCATCCCTTCCAGAGCCACCACGTAGTCGGGGCCCAGCCAGTCACGATATGTCGTCTTCTCTCCCACAGGTACTACCCGGATGGTGGCATCCTTGAAAAGCAGATCTTGGCCATGATAGCTGGAGGAGTCGAACATTTTGAACCCATTCTTATTGTGGTCATCTCCAAAGAGGTCCTGGAAGCACACAGCAGATCTGCTTTGCATCTGGGCTCACAGATGGTCACCTGGGTATCACTTGCCACTAATTGCTTTAAGTACCAAGGAGCAAGGAAAGTCAGGTGCCAAGACTCTGCTTTAAAATCATCGACTCATTGACCTCTGTCACCAAAGCTGATGTGGAGTACGAGATAACCAGAGCCACCACAGTAAGACAGCCATCCAGAAACATCACACTAAACCAGCTCTTGGATATTGAAGCCTGAGCCTTCACAGGAAGAAAGACTCAGAAATGAGAGAGGATGTGGATGAGATTACTGAGGGGTCTGCTAAGTCTGCTCAGCATTCTTCATCCTTCTCTACCAGGCTTCCTCATTCTTTTTTATGGGTATCCTTTATCCCCAACCAAAATGATTTCATAAGAGAGCCATTCATTCTGATATCAGTGCTAAGAAAGTACTAGGTAAGTTGAATATCCTTTACTAACCCACCCTCCTCACACCCAAGAAGTTCTTGAGGAGATGTTTTCTTCCCTGTTGAGGGTTCTCAGGGTAAGTGTGCTATGGCTCCTGACCTGAGACAGTCAGTAAAAAGGCCAGAAGGGATGTGAGAAATGAGGAATACATACAGGACACCAGAAGAACATGGACAAATGCCACTTCAGCCTTCAAATACTGGTAAAGGGGGAAAGAAAGAGTAAGGTGGCTATTGATCTTTTGGGGGGACTCATGGATCCTCGTAAGGATCTGATGAAAGCTCTCAGTCTTCTCCTCAGAAAAGTGCACATCCAAACAGGGCTCTTCCCCCACATCACTTCAGAGGGTTTCGGGACCCTTGGGGAAGCCCACAGACCCAGAGTTAAGAACCCCTGAGACAGAGGGATTCCGTAGGAAAGATGAGATTAAACATCACTTCCAAGGTTAGGAACCGGCCTGGAGGGTCAGCTGGCTCTGCAAGTCTGTGGTGCTTATTGATGGAGGGAAATGAGGTCAATTTCAGTCTCTATCAGGTTGGGGGTGTGTAGAGGGGAAGGTTTGGAACCTGGGGCAGTATTGTCAGATGGCCTGGGTTCAAATTTCAGATGTGTTCTGAAAGTGTGGCCAATAGGATTTGTTGATGGACTGGAAGTAGGGCATGAGAGGAAGACAGGAGTCTGACCTGACTCCTGAGGATATGGGAAGTCTGAGGCTGCTATTCACTGAAATGGGGAAGATGGAGGGAAAAAGAGGAGTCCAACTTTGACTTGTTCAAGTCAAGACGCCTGTTAGAAATGGAAGTGTCAAATAGGCAGCTGCCAAAGATGCATGTTTGAGATTAAAGGGTTAGACTGAAGCAGGGTTGAGGATGTATACTTAGCAGCCATCAGTATACGGATGGTAGTTAGTGACCTGGGGCTGGATGAGATCAATAGAGGTATAGGTGCTGACGGAGAAGAGGGCTTAGGATGAACCCTGGGGGCACACCAGTGGTTACCAGCCAGGGAAATGAGAAAGAACCAGCAAAGGAGATGGAGGAGAGGCTGGGGAGGTAGCAGGAGAGCCAGGCAGGCATGGGGCATGGGGCCTGGGGAGCCAAGGGGGAAACTGCATTCAGGAGGGTGATGAACTTCTGGAAGAGGGAGCTACAGCCAGTGCTGCTGAGAGGTCAGGGAGACGTGGACTGAGAAACAGCCACAGGATTTAGCAGATGGGTCAGTGAGACCTTGACCAAGGCAGTCTCAGCACACTGGTGGGGCCTGTCTGGAGTAGTCTCCATCCTTAAGGGAGACCAGGAAAGGAGGAATTGATGACTCCAGACTAGAGATGGCTCTGTGAAAGAATTGTGCTGTAAAAGGGAGTGGGGTTATGGTTATAAGGGGATGTGAGACCAAGAGAAGGTTCACTTGTTTTTACAGGATGGTAGAAATAATAGCAGGTTTATATGTTGGTGGGAATGGTCTGGCTGAGAAGGGAAAATTAATGATGCAGGAGACAGAGGGGACAGTGGTTAGAGGGATGGCCTTGACTAAGTGACATTCACAGAATTTCTGAGAAATTCCCCAGAATTTCCTCAGTTTCTCCTGCTGTCTGCTCCAGGTAGACTGAGGTGACCGAGGGGCTTGGCTCGCCCCTGTCACCATCCCCGCCCCGCAAACCACCCAGTGGGGCAGCTCCTGCCCTCGCTCACCTGGGCCTTGTCCAGCAGGCCATACACAGCGAAGATGTTGGTGTCCGGCCGGACCATGACAGCATGGGATGGTATCTGTGCCAGGTTGCAGGCTGCAAACTGGGTCACCTCGGCCCGGGCCCCGTTGGGACACAGCAGCTCGTAGTCCTCCGACATGAGCTCAGCAGCCCAGGGCTCAGAACTGTGGCCTGAAGGGATGAAGCAGAGGGAGGGAGAGGATAGAGAGAGACTGCTCTCCTCAGGGACCCCAAGTCCTCGACTGGGGAGGGGTGGTGATATCTGGCCAGCTCCCCAACCCTCTTCGTTCCTCAACTGCTCTGCTCTATTACCTGAGTGAGAGAACCCAGCTGGGCTTATAATGTTATTTGTAGGGAATAAGAAGCATATACTATGTAGCAATGAACTATATAATCACTCCCATTTTACAGATGGAGGAACAGGCTCTTAATCACTCCCAGGCAAAGAACTCCATCTCTGTGTCATAGGTCTCAGGCCTGAGGGTATGATGGACTCTCCCCTAACAGCTGAAGTTCTCAAGCCAGACGGAGTAAAACATCATGTGTTGTTGATCTATAAGAGGCCATTTCAAATACCCTTTCTTGCAAAGAATCTCATCAGGTAGGCTAGAATGGGACCCAGGAATCTGCATTTTAAACCAGTAACTCAGTAATTCTGATGCAGGTGACTGGTCCAAAGGCTTCCTGACAAACACTACTTTCAGGAATCACGTTTATTTTGTGCCTTTGTATATTCACTTAGTATATACTGCCTTTCTATCTCCAGGAGGAACTCCAGGTGGGTCCTTGAGTAGAGATAAAAACGTTTGAGTGGATCTGGGAACTGGGTGCCTCTCCGCAGGTGAACCTCGCAAGGGCCCTGTCTCCTCCGTGAACCCCCAGCCCAGGACACAGAGGGCACAGGCTGGGACCAGGCAGGGTACCCAGGTACCCTCCACAGAACCATCCTCCTTCTGGGGGATGACTCCCAGAGCTGTTGGTGGGTGGTTGGCAGGCGAGGGGGTTATGACAACAGGGCCTGGAACCCTTCCAGCTCTGTTGAGGCAACTGGTTTTCAGCCTTAGTGACTTTCATAGGCATGGTGGGTTCTGAGTTTTGAAATACTGATTGATATTTTTTCCCTGCATGTCTTGCTTTCCCTTCACCAATCTCCACCTCCCTTCAGGCCTTCTGCATTTCTGCCCTGAGTTCCTGGGAAGAGATGTATTAGGAGAGAGTGGAGAAGACTTAGCTTCCAGTGTTTGGGGTTGCAAAGTCTGGGGTGTAGGCAGGGTATACAGAAAATGCAAACAAAAAATGTTGAAGGGAAAGAGTTTCCAGTTTTCAAAATGCATAGATTCCCCAAGGAGGGAGAACAGAATGGGGCAGGGGAGTGATGTACAGGCCTGCAGCACAGTAGAACTTCAGGTGGGGGCTTTGGGGTCCCAGAGCAGAGGTCCTGGCCTCTTCTCCCCAGTGGAGCCCAGGAAGGTGACTCCAGAGAAATTCCACCTTATGATGTGAATGGGGGGCATGCCTTGCCTCACACACCTCAGGGCTGCAGAGTGACTTCCCTGCACGTGGCATTGACATCCTCAGGAACAAACACAAGATGCTAATGTGAACTGATGACCCTGGGGCGAGCGGTCCCTGCCACCCTATCCACACATCTTGGTGCCATGTAAACACCCTGGAAGGGGTTTCTCCAAACTGACTGAGTGTCTACCATTTTGGTAGAATGGGAATTTGGCTTCCAGAGAAATAGACTGTCAGGTGACCTGTGCACTTGGATGTGTAGCCTGAGGCCTGTTCCTACTGTTTGGCCCTTGGGCTCCTGGGCTCCCCAAGGGGCAGAGCCTTCTAGACTCAGTCTTTCCCTGCTGCCACTTGGCCTGCAATCCCAGCAACATCTAGTGCTAGATTCTGCTGGAGATGGGGAAGAGCCCTACCAGTCTGGCTCTGTCATGTCCCAGGGCTGACACATACCATTTGTATTGTCAAAGACTGTCGTGTGCTTGACGAAGGCAACGTCCCCTGCATTCTCAACCAGGCACCTGCCACACAAGAAATCAAGACAGGTATTGGCAGGAGGTCCCATCCTGGCCCCTGGCCCCAGGACCCCCCCTCTGCCACCCGGCCCCAGCCCACCGGGTACCTGAAGGCGCCACTGTAGCCGTAGTACCTCTCCTGGCTGTTGCCCACACACTTGTTGCGGCCTTGCTCATCCCCCACGCAGAGTGCACACAGTGAGGAGGGGTAGTTTTTGGGGTTGTTCACGGGCACACAGCTGGCACTGAAGAACTCACTCACCGCTGGGGCAGAGGGAGAGGGCTGTGTTCAGGGGCCACGGCAGAGAGGGCGATTGCTCCCCCACAGATCTGCCCCCCTTGCCTGGGGCTATGGCTCAAGGACACCCATCTGCTCCCGCCCATCCAGCTCAGAGCGGCACGTCCCCTCCTGTGAGGATCACAGGGATGGGGGAATGCAGAGATCGTCTAGATATGAGAACCCTCACTGACAACCTCTGGTAGAAGAACCCACTTTCCCTTGAACTCCCTCAGGGACAGGGATCTCACTACCTCATAAACTCTTCTGTTCCAGTCAGAGCAACTGCCCAGCTGTCTGGGAGTGGGAGCAGCCAGTCCTAACACCTTACATGTGCTTGTGTGGGTGGTTAGAAAAAAGATGTTATTTTCCTCCAACGTGCCAGCCGGGACAGAGGTGTGTGTGCAGCCAGCTTCCTCCTGCCTTCCTCGCACCATGAATGTGCATGATTTAACACCCAGGGAGGGCCCTGCCTATGGCATATGGTAGGTGCTGGGTAAACGTGTCTTCTTCAGCACTTATATAGATGGCTGGCCACTTCCCAACAAGGTCCCCCAGATGCCCGGTGACTGGACTAGACAGCGTAGGAGCCAGGACAGTGTGAACCAGGCCTAGAGCCAATGCACTTGGCCTGCCCCCCACCCCCCCTAGAAATATTCCACTCTGAGTAACTAGGTAGGGGCCCTGGTACCCTCCACAGAACCAGACACCATTGTCCTGGGTGTGGCCAAGAATATTCCCCAACCTTCCCGAGAGCAAGAGGCACGTCAAGGAGGAAGAGGAAACTTCTCTGGGGCTGCCTTCTCTGGGGTCCTGCTGGGAGAGGACCTCAACCCTCAGAACTGGCCCTGACCCCAGTGAACCCCCAAGAAGAGCTTGCTTGCATGTGTATGTTTCTGTGGGGGGCGGTACCTGTGAGGACGTCGCAGTCCCTGGGCCGGATGAAGCCCCTCTGCACGAGGGCGCCCACAGGGATGTCCCAGCCCGTGGGGCTGCCGAAGCCCGGGTGGCAGGAGCGCTTGCCCCGCAGCTCATCCAGGGTGAAGGCATAGGAGCTGTTCCGCTTCACCACGGCCACCACGAAGTACGAGTTACTCCTGTCCTCCGCTGGGGGAAGGGACACCAGTGAGGCCCTTCATCTGTGCTTAGTGGCCTCGGCTGAGCAAGGCCAGGGCCAGAGCCTGCAATCCATTCCCTCCAATTTGTTCCCTCCAGTTGCTTTGACATCAGAGCAGTGGCTCTGGCCCCACACATTGCTCCCCACTGCTGTCAGACCCTGGCTGCCCGGGCTCAAGAGCGCCCAGGCTAAGAGCCAGGTGGGTGTTCAGAGAGTGTATCTGGCAGCGAGACCTCTGCGTGTCCCCTCATTGCTGAGGGGCAGCCTGTGGGGCTCCACTTTTCAGCAGCTCCAACTGCTGAAATTCCAGAAGAATTTCTTTCTTTCCTTACACTCAGGAGGTATTTTTCTTACCTCCTGGGAGAAAACTGGAGGCATAGCTAGGGTTGCAGATGCACTTTCCCTAAGATGAGAGAGTTCTCATGTCCAAGTGGAGTAGACCTGAGGTCAGTAGACCTAGGGACAGAGCACCTGGGCCCCGCCCATTGAAAAGGTGCTCATGAGCTGACAGGAATGTGGGTCCTGGGCCACCTGTCATTAGCCACATCGTCTGGATGGAAGAGGCCATGGAGGCTTTCTAGTTCAGACCCTGGCAAATTACTCAGCCTGTTTTTGTACAGCCTGGGATGCAAGCTAAAAATAATTTTTATATTTTTAAAGTGTTGTTTAAAAAAAGAACATGCAGCAGAGTCTGTATGTGGCCTGCAGAGCCTGAAGTGTTTACTCTCTGACCCTTCACAGAAAGTTCGCCAAGGCCTGCCAGACTTCCAGTGACTGGGTGGGTACACTGTGCCTGGGGCCAGAGTGGTTTGCCTGTGACAGACAGCAACTGGGAGAAAGACTCTTTTAGGGAAGTTTTTATAAAAAAAAAAAAAAAATCAACCACCTCCCTACTGAGGCCAGTGGCCTGGCACCTGCACTCACGGGCATAGTGCTCCCCGGCTGCTGGAACCAGGCCATATGTCTTCCCTGCTGTGTAAATGTCCTCGCCCTTTAGGGTCACAGCATCAATTTGCCCAGCCTGCAGAGGGGACAGAAAGAGTGGTCAAGCTGAGGTGGGTCCCCAGACAGCTCTGGGTGTTGGGATCTGACAGGTGCCAAAGCTGGGTCTCTCAGGAACTCTGGCCTCAGGCTCCCTTCCCCTGGGAACCCAATCCTGCCCCATCTGCCCCTTCCTCTCCTTGTAAGAGTGCTTGGAGGACCAGAGACCTGAAACCATCCAGCATCAGCATTCCCATTCATGGGTGTCTTTCAATCTTGAAGCAAATGTTTTCTGAGGGTCTCCTGTTGCCAGACCCTGTTCTGAGCAGAACCTAGCACAGTACCTGCTCTCGTGCTCCATGTGGGTCTCCCCATGGCTTGCCAGCCTCAGAAACCTGGGCATTGCACTGCATCCCCAGAACCTGGCCAAGGACTGGCACACAGCATGAGTGCATTACACACTTCTCAAATGTGTGCGTGAATGGGTGAACGAGCCAGGTCTGAAAAGAAGACAGTCTCAGGGTCTATGGGAGGAGGCTCCAGGGTTGAGGGATAGAGCCCTGCCTCAGGAGTAGCCCAGGTCCGCCCCCCCTCAGAGACCTCTAGAGCCCTCTGGTCACCTGTGCCCCATCCCCACTTGTCCATTCTGAAGCCTCTGGACAGGTGGCTCCTCAGACCCTGCAAAGAGATTAACTGATAATCAAGCCATACCCCAAGGAAGCAGGTGGGGCCCAGGGAGAGAGGGGATACTGGGACTTCAGGAAGGTGCCCCCCATGGTCCAGGGCTGAGGTGTGAAGTTATGATGACAGAATAAAGGCAGTGATGTTGATATTCTGAGCCTAGGAGGGCCTCTCTGGGGGACCCCTTCCCTCCCATTTAGACCTTCTACCCATCATGATGCTGAGGAGGAACCCAGACCCTAAGCCACAGCCCAGGGCCCAGGCCAGCTGACCCCTGCTTGCCTAAGTCACTGTGGTCGGGCAAGAAATGGATATTAGAGCTATACTGGACATCATCTCTGACAGCCTTAGAACTGAGGATCTCTAAGCCTTTTGCTGGGGTTCTCAGGACCCCCCTAATGCCAGTCCTTTCCTCCTGTGGCCCTCTGTGAGCTCAGATGGAGAGAGGAATTGTGCCTGGTGAGAGCTGCATCTCCCTGCAGCTCTGCCTGGTCTGGGGCCCCTGGAACCAGCCACTCCTCCGCAGGACAGCCTGCCCACGACTCGGAAAAGAAGAGTCCCCACCCCTGAATCTCCCTTCCCCAATTCCAGCTGGCCTCCCCTCCCTCAGTACCATATCAGGCTCCAGGCAACCTCTGGGGAGAGAGGCTCCCCCACCCTTGACCTGGGTGTCCTGGAGCAAGTTACTTCCTCAGCCTCCCCTAGCCTCATTCTCCACCTCTGATAGTAATCATACCCACCCCACAAGTGTCATCGTGAGGATTAACTGAGGTCACCCACGTGAAGGCTTAGCACAGTGCGGGGTACGTGGGAAGTGAGTGCCTATGAGAGTGTTAGTGTCACAATCCCGGCCCCGTGTCATTCCTGTCCGCTTGCCTCTTCTCAAGTCGATGTGCTGCCTGGCTGGGGCAGGGTGGACACCCCAGGGCATGTGACTTGGCCTGCACTCGGGGACCACCTTGAAAAGGGCTCCTCACCATCAGGCCCCACCCTAGTTGATCTTAAAAAAGAGGAGGGAAGCAGTCCAGGAGCAGAGGAGACCCCTGTGACCACAGTAGGACCTCAGCCCTGACTGCAGGGCCATGGGGCTGCTTGCTACTCCTGGCCTCAGTCTCCAGTCAGAGAAGCAAAGCAGGACAGAGCTGAATGGGTCTCAAGACCAGGGTCAGTGCTTTTAACTACAGGTGGCAGGCATATAAATGAAGGCTTAATCAATTTAATGGGCCATGATAAGCTCAAAAAAATAAGGCTAGGATAAAATACACAGAATCTATTAGCACACATTGTACTTAGTAAAGATAAGCACTGTTTGGTTTCATACCTCTCTATAGGGGATATATATTTTTACAGGTTTATCTCTGAAAGAAAACTTTTTTTGTGTGCTAGATTGTGATTGTAAAATGTATTTCTGAGTGCATTGCAGTTTAATAAATGATGATCCAATGCCCACCCCCAATGTGCACAAGGGGAAACTGAGATTCAGAAAGGGAAAAGGACTTGCCCAAGGTCACAGGGTCATCAGTGCCAAGCTGGGCCAGTCTCATGGTCCTTCTGCTCCTGGCCCACCTGCTCAGCAGGGAGGAGTCCCCAAGGGAAACAGCCCCCTTCTCCCGGCCCCCCCCACCCCCTGCCAAGGGGCAACTTCCTGTGGCAACTTCCTCCTCCTCTTTCTCTGTGGCATTGTCATAGAAGACTTTCTTCTCCTCAGGCTGCCCTGTATCCTCCAGACCAGGCAGGCAGAGGGAGGGCCAGTAAGGACCATCCCAGGCACTGCCACTGCCTGCCCACCTGGCCCGCTCTGCCCTCTGGATGCAGCTCCCACCTGGATTTGTTCCATGCACTGCTGCGGGGACTCGGCTGACACACACTGGATCTCTGGCTTGAGCCTCTGCCGGCTGAAGGCCACAGCCATGTCTCCACATTTCTGGATCTCGGGCGTGGACAGCACACACCAGCGCAGGTAGTGGGGCAGCCCTGTGTGGGTGTGAGCATGTGATCACACTGGCCTGCATCAGGGGCTGGCCCTCAGCAGGAAGAGCCTGGAATCAGACCCAAGAGAAATTCTGGCCCTTTCTTTCCATGGTTAGCTATAAGGGTAAGTTATTTCTCCATCTGATCCTGTTTCCTTACCCAGAAAGGGGAGGACGGAATCCCTTTCATGGGGCTGTGAGAAGGCTTGAGGCAGATCAGGTCTGCCATGTATCTAACACAGCATCTCTCTGGCTGTAGGTGGTAGATACATGGGGCTGGGGGCTAGAGGCATGAAGTCATTGATAGACTACTGTAAGGGCCCAGGTGAGAAACAGTGCCAGAACCAGGGCCATGGCCACGTGGTGAGGAGGAGGAGTGAGGCACTGTGGGAGGATGGGGGCATTGTGGGAGGAGTGAGGCACTATGGGAGAATGGGAAGGAGTGAGGCATTCTGGGAGGAGAAAGGCACAGTGGAGGGAGAAAGACAGGACTTGATAACTGGGTGGAGAGGCAAAGAGACCCTTCCCAAGACAGACCCTGGGGTTCTGGATCCCAACCCCCAGAGCAGGTAGGGTTTCCAGGGTACAGTGCTGCCATTTGACTCCAGAGATGCTTCTTCCCCAACCATGAGAGGCAGGGAGGTGGAAGAAACAGGTTCCCATTGAGGCCAAGAAGCACACACACCTCCTGGGGTGTGTGTCCTCCTCTGGCCACCTCTCAAGCAAGCCTGACCATACCCATCATCAGGCTGGGGCCAGCGAGAGAAGAGAAAGGTAGACTTACGGTTGGGGTCACAGAGGAGACCCTTCATGGCATGCAGGTATTCACGGCCCAGCCATGCCTCATAGGTCTGCGTGGCGATGGGCACCAGCTCGGAGGTGGAGTCCTTGAAAAGTAGGTTCTTCTGGCCATAGGCCTCAGAGCTGAACATGTGGAAGCTGCTACCCTCATGGCTGAACAGACGCTGTGTGTCAAGGGGCAGGGGTGGGGGCTGATGATGTACTGCGGGGAGAATCCTTTCTTCCTAGTTCAGCTCCCGCTTCCTTCTTCCTGTGCCTGCAGGCCAGGCACCCACTCTGAGGACCACACGATCTCTCTCCTTCTCCTTCCCTTGTGCTCCCCAGCGCATTCTGCCTGTTCATACTCAGCTGACTGAACACATGGCTCAAGGCCCAGGTGTGCAGTGGTGCTGAGCACAAGCAGTGGGCCGAGCTCAGTGGCAGGGATGAACCAAACTAACTAAGCTGGTGTGGCCTGTGGGCAGAAGCTTGCTGCTCTTCTGTGCAGCAGTATCAGTAAAACACTATTCACCACATTTAATTAATGGTGTACTTTGACATTTATTGGTTTTGTCATTTTGTTTATTTGCTCACATGTTCTGCCTCTGGGTCCTGCCCCTGGTCTGGCTGGTGCGGCCCCGGGATGGCTCTGAGCCCCCACCCTGGTGAAAGATGAGAAGGTCCCGCCACCCCGAGAAGCTGTGTGGGGTGCCCTGAACTCACCTGGCCTTCGTTGAGCAGCCGGAAGATGAGGCCTCCATCTGTGTCGGCCCGGACCACCACGGCATGAGCTGGTACCCGAGCCAGGTGGCATCGCCTCCATTCAGTGACATCAGCCCGGGTGCCATCCCGGCACAGCAGCTCAAAGTCCTCTGACAGCAGTGCCTGGCCCCAGGAGGGCAGGGTTTTCCCTGGGAAGATGGGAATCCTGTCATAAGCCAACTCCTATCCTGAGTGGGGCTTGTTGAGGACCCTTGGGAGGGGGCCTGGGGAGAGCCTAGGGTGTCATGGACAATAGACACACAGTGAAAGGTAACCCTTACAAGAAGTGAGAGCCAGAACCACACCAAGAAGTGAGAACTCAGAATCATACCAGGAGGTGAGAAACCAGAATTCAGAATCAAGAGGAGCTTGGTGGCTGCACTGTATAAAATCAGGTGTCTCTATAGAGGTGTCTATTTACTTACATTTTAAATTTGTCGCCAATTTCTAATAAAATGGATTTGAGATGTCTGACAATAAAATAACACATATAAACAGAACTGCTTGTTAAAGACAAAAAGAATAAGAAAGTAAGAGAAACTGAGAATGAGAGAGAAATATATCAGGAGTTCACCACTGCCATCTGGCACTAAATTTACTTCTGAGCAAAGGGCAATGGTGGAAACAAACCCTGACAGAATTTTCCAGAACTGTGGCCCAAAGAGAAGAGGGCAAATTCTCGAAGCTTCACCCACAACTCCAACTATTAATATTTTGGTATTTTTCCTCCATATTCTTTTTTCTATTCTATCCTCTAACCATTTAAAATATGGTTAAAGCCATACATGGTAGGCAATTTTACATCCTATTTTTTTTCACTTATTTAAAAATATTTTTCCACATTACTGGAAGCTTTCCATAAAACTCATTTATAAGACTGAATATCAACACCAAACAGGCATATTAATAAGACTAATTTTAAGGATTGTAACTCATGCAATAAAATATACCACAGATGGCCCTACATAACAATATTTTAATGACTTATAAATTTTAAAATGAGGAGGATAAACCGTTGCTAGATAATAGGAAGGAAAAAGATAATTTGTGTGATCATGAACACTCTATTCACTCCAAAGCTATTTAAAAACAAACCAAAAAACCAAGAAAGTAATAGTTTGGAAAACTCCATAAAGGTCATTTTTAATGACTGCATGATAATTTATAGCACTCTCAACAATTACTCAGTGTTATTCTCTCCCCACTCCTCAACTTTCCTCTATTTTTAAACTGCTGCAAAACCTTTGTAATAGAATTCTGGGGGATCACTTGGCCCTCCCCCGAGACAAATGCATCATTTGGGTATTTCAATCTGCCGCTCCTGTTTTCCTTCACTAGGGACAATTAAAGCCATATTACTTCACTACTTTGCACATTTATGTCAATACCACTCTTTTGCTCTTACCAATCTTGTTGCAATCTTTACAGACAACTCTTTAAATAATTACTTTCTTAGATTTCCTTAGATTATCATAAAAATTTTAAATAATTATAACCCAATACATCCCTAATGCCAGGCTTCAGCAATACAGGAACCGTGAACTTCCAGATGTTCAAGCTGGTTTTAGAAAAGGGAGAGGAACCACAGATCAAATTGCCAACATCCGCTGGATCATCGAAAAAGCAAGAGAGTTCCAGAAAAACATCTATTTCTGCTTTATTGAGTATGCCAAAGCTTTTGACTGTGTGAATCACAGTAAACTGTGGAAAATTCTGAAAGAGATGGGAATACCAGACCACGTGACCTACCTCTTGAGAAACCTGTATGCAAGTCAGGAAGGAACAGTTAGAACTGGACATGGAACAACAGACTGGTTCCAAATAGGAAAAGGAGTACGTCAAGGCTGTATATTGTCACCCTGCTTATTTAACTTATATGCAGAGTACATCATGAGAAACGCTGGGCTGGAAGAAGCACAAGCTGGAATCAAGATTGCCAGGAGAAATATCAAGAACCTCAGATATGCAGATGACACCACCCTTATGGCAGAAAGTAAAGAACTAAAGAGCCTCTTGATGAAGGTGAAAGAGGAGAGTGAAAAAGTTGGCTTAAAGCTCAACATTCAGAAAACTAAGATCATGGCATCTGGTCCCATCACTTCATGGCAAATAGATGGGGAAACAGTGGAAAGAGTGGCTGACTTTATTTTGGGGGGCTCCAAAATCACTGCAGATGGTTATTGCAGCCATGAAATTAAAAGACACTTACGCCTTGGAAGGAAAGTTATGACCAACCTAGATAGCATATTAAAAAGCAGAGACATTACTTTGCCAACAAAGGTCCGTCTAGTCAAAGGCTATGGTTTTTTCCAGTGATCATATATGGATGTGAGAGTTGGACTATAAAGAAAGCTGAGCACAGAAGAATTGATGCTTTTGAACTGTGGTGTTGGAGAAGACTCTTGAGAGTCACTTGGACTGCAAGGAGATCCAACCAGTACATCCTAAGGATCAGTCCTGGGTGATCATTGGAAGGACTGATGCTGAAGCTGAAACTCCAGTACTTTGGCCACCTGATGCGAAGAGCTGACTCATTTGAAAAGACCCTGATGCTGGGAAACATTGAGGGCAGGAGGAGAAGGGGATGACAGAGATGAGATGATTGGATGGCATCACCGACTCGATGGGCATGGGTTTGGGTGGACTCTGGGAGTTGGTGATGGACAGGGAGGCCTGGCACACTGCGGTTCATGGGGTCACAAAGAGTTGGACATGACTGAGCGACTGAACTGAACTGAACATCCCTAATTCTTTCTCCACCTTCCAAATTCTTGTTTGCTTGATTCATTATAGGACTGTCGTGCTCTGGGGACAATCCTATGTCTTTTTTTCAGATCATTTTTCTCTTGAATCTGGTTCATGCTATTTGCCTCCATGAATGTCAGACTACATTATGGACCTTCTAATTTAAAGGGAAATAATAACAATAAAAAAAGAGAATGATTTTTTTAAAAGGAAGACAGTGATCAGACATGATGGAACATGAAAAACTGTAGAGACAAAGGTTGATTGATAGCCATCAGGGAAGGGGTTGGGAGGGACTGACCAGAAAGTGGTATGATGGAACTTTGGGGTGAAAGGTCTGCCACAGTCACTATCTTTTTTTAACATATATTTTATTTATTTACTTATGCTATTTTACTTATTTACACTGAGCCAGCTCTCAGTTGTGGCATGTGGGATCTAGTTCCCTGACTAGGGATCGAACCTGTGCCCCCTGCAGTAAGAGCGCAGTCTTAGCCACTGGGTCACCAGGGAAGTCCCCACAGTCACTATCTTGATTGTGGTGGTGGTGATTATACAACAGTGTATTTTTAGCAAAACTCAGAACAGTACTTCAAAAAGGGTGTGTTTTACTGTACATAAATTATACTTCAATTAAAAAAAATAAAAGATTCTTAGGCAAATCCAAATTAGAGTACATTCTATAAAATAACTGACCTGACTCTTCAAAAATGTCACTAAAAACAGAGAAAAATTGAGAAACTATTTGAAGTTAAGGAAAACTAAAGCAACCTAACAACTAAATACCATGCATGATCCTAGAGCAGGTCCTGGCCTGAAAAAATTGTGGCAAAGGACAGAATTGACAATTAGTGAATCTGGAATATGGATTATAACTTAGATGTTATGCCCATGCTACATTTCCTGAATTTGATAACTGCAGTGTGGTGAGGTCCACAACACCTTGTTCTTAGGAGATATGTACTAAAGTATTAAAGGGTGTGATGTGAGCAAACATACTCTAAAATGGTTCAGAAACACACACACATACACACATACATGTGGCAAATGCTCAGAGCTGGAATCTGGATAAAGAATAAATGGAAGTTTTTTGAATTATTCTTGCAATTCTTCTAAAGATCAATTATTTCAAAATCTAAAAATTCTTAAATGACAGTGGTATAATGGATCAACACATAACACCAACCCATCTTTAGTAAGTCCTCATCTGAGAGGTAAAGGGACGGCTCTTCCGGAGAAGGAGCAAAGGCTGGAAGGGGTTGAGTAGATGACAGCTAGTGCAGAGGTTTATAAACTTGTTTTTCAAAAGCAGAACCCAATCTTAGCAAGGAAAATGAGCCCACGGCCAGATATGTATCAGAGCAGGGCAGAGCTGCTCACCAGCCCCCTTGTGCACACAGCAGTTTAAGCTCCACTGGTGAGACCCAGCTCTTTCTTTCGGTCAGGGAGCTTATGGGGCCTGAAACCCGCCGCTGGGGCCAGCCCTTCCACTCACCATCTGTGTTCTCCAGCACTGTGCTGTGCTTCACAAAGGCCACGTCCCCGGCCCCTTCTGCCAGGCACCTGCGCAGGTGGAAGCAACGAGGCAGGCTGGGGTCCAGCTGCCATCCTCCTCCTCGGGAGGTCTGGCCTGGCCGTGCTGGGTGGGGTCTTGGCAGACATCGGTTTCACAGTCATGCAACCCGGGTTCCAGTTCCCCAGTCTATGTGGTTGTGTGGCTTTGGCAAATTATGGAACCTTCCTAACCTCTATTGCCTCTAAAGCGGGGACGAGAAAGCAGCTCCCCTAGAGAGAGATCCTTTATAATCCATGTAGATTCTGTGCAGCTGAGCTTGGGGCCTGAAAGGAGCAGGTGCTCATAGGGCAGCTGCTTGATTGGCAACCTTAACGCTCAGGATGTATTGAAGATGACTCTGTCCTGAGGCAGGGGATTGGGCTAGACCTTCTCACGCCACACCAACAACCCTGTGTGGAAGGGCCCAGGACTTTATGGATCCTCCATCTGTCACTTCCCAGTGAAGGAGGCAGCCCAGGTCCCTACAGTCAGCAAACAAGCCAGGACTGGACTGGGGCATGTCTCCAGGAGAGGCAGGGTGGGTGAGTTTCTGACTTGGAGGACCAAGAATCATTTCTCCCTCTGTGCCCCAAACTTTATTTCCCCTATTCCACCCTGGGGTGTGGGGCACCAGCAAGCTCTCAGGTTCCAGGTGGAAACACTGTAGCCAGGGTGGAGAGAGGGAACCAGGAGGCTTCCAAGCCAGCCCCCACCGGGCATGCTTCCTCCTTTGCTGACAGATGGGAGGGCCCCACAAGCAGTTAAGAGACTCTTGTCTCCATGGAGCACTGATTTAAAGGGCCAGCCTGAATAGGAGCAGAGGCCAGCCCTGAGTTCACGCCTTGGGGGTCCCAGCCACACTGCCCCAGTCCAGCATCCTCTCTGCTGGTCTCAGACACCAGAATGGGGACCTGGGAGCGGCAAACGACCAGTTTTGCCATTTTCTTCTCTCTGAGCCCTTACTTCTCTAAATATACCAAACATGTTGATTTTATGAGTAAATCCTGTCTGGCATATTCTGGTTTGAGGTTTTTAAACTAACCAGGCACATGAACTATATAAAGGGTGCTTTGATGAGATGCAGTTGACATCACCACTCCCCTAGGGGCCCATTCAATGACGAGGTGTTTTTTCCCCAGCGCTTGTGGCCCCACCCCAGCCCCTCTCACCGGAAGGCCCCGCTGTAGTCGTAGTATCTCTCCAGGGGGCTCTTGTCACACACTCCTTCCCCAGTGGTGTCGCCCCGGCAGAGGCGACAGAGGGACTCTGAGTAACTGGTCTCTCCTGCCCCTGGGACACAGCTGCCCCCAAAATAGTCGCTGACAGCTGTGGGAGAAGATGGGGGGGGTCAATTGCACAGCATTAGACCCCCGCCCCATCCTCCAGGGAGGGCTCGGGCCACTCAGGCTGTAGTCAGGAGGGCTGGGCTCCCCAGGGACCCAGCTGGACTCTCCAGACTCAAGTCTGAGCAGACCTGGGGAACTGGATCCGATCAGAAGGAGGCATGGTTGGTGAAGAGGGTCAGGATCTGCAGGATTTGGGGGCCTCTTCAAGCACCCGGGCCCCAAGTCCACCCTCTTGGCAAATATTTATCCTGTGCCCAGTTACACCCTAGTGCCATGTAGGGTGAGTAAATGCCGGTACTACACTGGGCCAGTTGCATCGTGCTTGGCTAAACCAAGCTCTTCCAAGGCGGGTTCCTTTCTCGGTCTTTCTGCATCCTCACAGGGTAGTAGATATTTAATAAATGGGCCAAGTGGCTGGTAAACCTCCCACCCCTGGTCACCATTTGAGAGGACATGGCTTCCAGGTTCTTAGGCATGGCGCTCTGTGAGGGCAGCGTATCTGTGTACATGTGTATGCAGGCGGAAGTAGCATGCATGTGTGTAGTGTGTGTGTTTGTGTGTGTGTGTGTGTGCACACCACTGTGAGAAGCCCACCGGGAGGCATGGAAGTTGAGCTCATAGTAACAGAGCTCCCAGCAGCGAGCGCAGACCCTGGGCGTTCTGCAAAGACACTGTGTGCATGATCTCAGTCCTCCAAACCACAGCATTGTAGTAAGTCTTAACCTCCCCATTTTGCAGGGGAGGAGAGTGAAGTTCATTGTGTAATCTTTCTGAGGGCAGGCCATGCCGAGCCAAGGTTTTCACTCATGTGTCCCCACAGAAAAGTCTGGGCTTTGAAAGACGACGTGCTCACCCCGGTGCAGACAAACCAGGAGGCAGCCTGCTCAGGGACACAGGGTTTGGGGACACCCGAAACTCTGTCTGAGGTGTGCTATAGTCCGAAAGAAGGAAGTTTGATAATAATGTAGTTGTGATGCGTCGGAGGCCACCTCAGATTGACACAGCACAATGGCCAGTGGCTGACTGGGAAAAGAAGCCTGAAGCATGAGAACCAGGGCTCTGGGCTCCCGGCCGGGCCCCCCAGGACCCCCTGCCCTCACTCAACTCTCAGGGGCACATTTCATCTGCAGGACAACCCTATTCTCACCACCCATGAATCAATGTGGGGCTCTGATTAGCCACGTGTGAGCTTCCTGGGTACAAGCCTCATTTGAGTCCTGAAAAAATACAGCTTCTGACCCTGTGAAGCTGATGGCACATTTATGGAAATAGCAACCATGTCTACCGCAGGTGCGAGGCACTCCTGGGCGATTCACCGTCTCCCGTGGGGTGGGCTTTGTGGGCCCTGTGCTTGGCTGTGCTGTGGAAACCGGGATGAGGGCCCAGTGCCTGGAGGAGCCGACCAGCCAGGAATACAAGTGGTGCAACACCAGGCTGGCCAGCAGGAGAGGGGGGAGTGATGTCACTGACCAGGTTTCCCCAAGGCCCAGGGGAGGGGGGACTGTGCTGCTACTTAAAGGGTGCCATGAAGGTGAGCCTGGGGAGAGGGTGTCCTGTGAGCGGAAATGCAGAACCCTTGCAGGAGAAGCCTCTGGAGGCCAAGCCCTCACCTCTGAGCACATCACAGCCCATCACCGAGAGGCGGCCGCTCTCTACCAGGTAGCCCACAGGCACGTTCCAGCCCACCGTCCGGTTGATGCCCGTGTGGCAGGACTTCATGCCTTTCAGGGTGTTGATGGTCACCTGGGAGCCCCTCTTGACCACAGCTACGGCATAATAGGAGGTACCAATCTCTAGAAGGAGGAGAGAGGAGAGTAGTGAGGGTGGCAAGGGAGAAGCTGCAAGAGAGGCTGGGACCCTGCCTGGGAGGGAGGAGGGAGAAGGGTGCGTGTGGATGTGCTCATGCATGCGTGTGTGGTGTTCTAGTACTAGATAGCAAGTGGGTGCAATGCACATGTCGTCACAAGACCCCACCTCTGCCAGCCTGGTACAGAGGTAGCTATTATCCTGAGATGTTAATTCATGCATTAATTTCCCCCTTTTCCTTCCCAAGCCAGCTGGCACTACATTTGCACGCATCAAGGTCTTCCAAAAGCAGAAGTAGCCTGTAAGTCTTTTGTTTTCCAAAAGTATAGGCCCTTAGGAGAACCTAAAGGAACTGAGGGAATGGTGTCCTGTTATGGGAATAAGGGTAGTTGGGAGGAGCAGGGCAGGGGCTTCCCCCAGATTAGAAAAAGTGACTTCTCAGTGCTGGGCCGGGGGTGGGAGGATAGGAAGACTGGAAGAGAAACACTAGCAATGTGGTCCCAAATCAGTCAAGTGAGTTATCCCAAATAGCCACAGTGAGTCGCCTAAGATGGGCCTGCTCTGCATCCTTGTATAGCCCCAGTCCCAGCACAGGGTCTCATTTGGTCACTTGATGACTCTCAGATGAATGGGGTGCATGTGGGTAGGCAAGGGTCTAAGCCTTGCAAAAGAGTCCCCTGGACCAAATGTTGCCTGGAAGAGGCTATTCAGACAAGACAGGGATGACTCCTCTATGGGGTCCGATGACCAGGGAGCATCGCAGCACACACACATGGACACGCACACGACTGCCCGGGGCAGTGAGATGCCCATGATCAGACTGAAGTTACATTCGAGAAAACCAAGCCGGTGTAATTTCCTGCACACCCGAGCCTGGCCTGTGCCAATCTAAGGAGCCCCATCTGGTCTCATCCTCTGACTCCCCAGTGTGGCCTTTTTCTAGCTCCTTGAATGCACCAAGCTCTTTCTTCCCTGGGCCTTTCTCAGAGCTCCCGTCTGCAGAGAAGCCGTCCTGCTGCTCTATGTCAGCAGGTCTCCCACCGCCCTTATCTTCTGCATGGCCGTCACTGCGCTCACAGCACCCAGCACACCTGTAACTGAAGTGTTCGGTGCTTATTTACCATGTGACTCCTGCTCTGTGAGGGCAGGAACTCTCTTGTTTACTGGCCTATGCTCATGACTGGCATAGAGGTGCTCAATGAACGTGTTGAATTAATTACAAGAGGAAGAGCTGTGTCTGGGGCCCACGAGGAGGGCTGTTCCTGGCCATTGAGAGGAAAGGCTGGCTGGTCTGCAGGGCTGGCCAACTCCTGTGTCCTCTGACAGTTACCGAGTGACCAAGTGAGACCCTGTGCTGGGCACCAGGCACCGGGGCTATCCAAGGATGCGGACCAGGCCCGCCTCAGGGGACTCGCTGTGCTGAGGACAGAGCAGACAGACAGAGGGGACAGGACCTTGTGGAGTGAGCGAGTGCTCTGAAAAACGGGAAGGAGAGGCCTTTGCAGGGGTGGGAGGGCCCAGGGGAGCTCTTTGGGGGACAGCTGAGCCGGGCTTGGAGAGACCAGAGGCGCTGGGCAGGCTGAGCCAGAGGCAGGTGTGGTGTGCGTGCAGGACCCACACTGCTGACTGCACCCATGTGTCAGGGCACACAGACCCGCTCACTGAACCCGCGTCACAGGGCAGGGATCACTGTACCGATGTCAGGGTCAAGGAGGTGGAGGGCGTCGGGGTCAGAGAAGAAGACAGCAAGGGCGGAACCAGGGTTCCTTCATGGTCTGTTGGGCTCTGCAGCTCCTGGTCACCACTTCCTGTCCAGCCCATCCCGACTCCGGCTGTATCTCACAGAGGCCACTGGGATGCAGGCAGCTGCGCCTCACTGATGCCCTGTTCATCTGGCTATCACATCCAGCCTTACACCAGGTATGGGGCAGCCCCTCAGTAAGAGCTGATGGGTGACAGGGGGCTTCTGGGCCCCCAATGAGGAAGAACAAACTCAGGTCAGCCCTTCGTGTTTCTGGGACCCCCAGGTCTCAGGGGCATGACACTCTGGGGACAGGACCACTGACCAGCTCGGGGAGTGTGGGGTCGGGCCAAGTCCAGCAATGACACACCGCTGAGCGACCTCCTCTCTCCTGCCACCCTTCCCACTTGCCCTCTGACCTTGATCGTACACCTCGCCCACCACAGGCTTCAGACCGTGCTCCTTCCCCGCCTGGTAAATGGCTCCTCCATCCAGAGTGATGGCATCAGCCTCCTGGGCCTGCTGGGAACACGTGGGTCAGTGCAGCCTGGCCCCAGGGCCGTTCAGCCAGGAGGTCGGGGATGCCCACCGGTCTGTGCCCGAATAGCCCTGGGGGTGCACACAGTCCTTCCATCTGGCCCAGGAGCCCCATCCTGGTTCAGCCTTGCAGGCCCCTCCCTGCCAGGGCCCAGGAGTCTCCCCTCATCAGGACCAAGGGCTCACCTTATTTTTCTAATTATATTATTTTTAATTTTATTGGACTCTGGTGGCTCAGATAGTAAAGAATCCGCCTGCCATGAGGGAGACCTGGGTTCAATCCCTGGGTTGGGAAGATCCCCTAGAGAAGGGCATGGCAACCTGCTCCAGTATTCTTGCCTGGAAAGTCTCATGGACGGAGGAGCCTGGCAGGCTACAGTGCCTGGGGTTGCAAAGAGTCGGACACGACTGAGAGACTAAGCACTATAATAGACACACATAGCTAAACATGAGCACAAAATGAAAATTAGTGAAGAGTGAGTGTCCCTCGCTTTCTTGTTTCTCCACCCCTTGTCTCTACCGCTAACCTGTTTCCTGGGTTTTCTCTCTAAGATGCAGGTTGAATCCTACAGATGCTCTCTTCAGTTCAGTTTATTCCTTTTTGTTTTAAAAAGCACAAATGGGGTCATGGATAGAATGATGGTTCAACACAATTGGTTTCCACCCTTACGGTGGATCCAAGCCCCTGGCCACGTGGACTCTGACTGGATTCGCTCTGGGGGCGTATCCCGGGGTGAACTGGAAGGGAGACCCTTGTTCCTCTCCCCAGTGTTTCCCTCCACACCTTGTCCTGCACTGAAGTCCTGCCTCTTAACTGTCAGTGCTAGTTAGCAGGGCTCCCACCTCTCAGGAAATCTCTCCCACTCCCCACTCACCCACCCAGGACCACTGCCCCAGAAAAGACACAAGCCCTGTTCTAGAAAACTCCAGGGAGGAGGGAGAAACTGCTGTGGGCCACCGAATGGTCTGTTGTACGGGCTCCCCTGAGCGGGGCAGGTCGTGTCCCCCATGTAGAAGGGCTCTGTGTGAGGAAACTCTGCCTCTCAGACACCTTTCCCCACCAGTGCCTGAGCAGGGCCCTCCCGGGGCCTCCCAGCGCCTGGCCTGCGCCTCCTCGGCAGGAAACAGGCTGGCCCTTGTTGCCAGGGAAACTCAGGCGGTTCTATCGCCCGGCCCTGGCAGGGGGACTTGGGAACCTTTGCCAGTGAATGAGGCTGTTGTGTGCTCCCTCCTGAGTCACAGCCCTCTTGTCTGGGCAGAACGGAAGGGAGAGGACTCACCGTGATGAGCTGGATGCAGTGGTCGGCGGAGGTGCCCTGGACGCACAGGACAGAGGGCTGGATGCCCGCTTGCTGGAAGGCCTTGCTCATGTCACTACATTTCTGCTGCTCCGCGTCTGAGATGGTGCACCACCGCACCTCCATCCCGCCAAGCACTGGGGTTGGGTGGGGGACAGTGAGGCCGGGCCCCTGCAGCCCCAGCCCACTCTGGGACCCTTCAGCACAAATAGCCAGTCCTCACCACAGCCCTGCCCTCCCACTGTGGGGTGCTAGGACACAAAGAGGTGTTGCAGCCCGGGAAGGGGCTGGGCTCACCTGTAAAGCCTGTGTGGGCCATGCATTCCCTGCACTTGCCTAGGGGCAGACATCTGGCCCTTTGCATTGGCCAGGGAGGGTCTCCCAGTGCAGCAGCCGGGTTTTCCTCACCCACCCCTCCCCGGCCTGGAGCACAGCCTGGCGGATGGAAGGAGCACTGGCTGGTTCCTGCCCCTCTTGAGTCTTTGTGTCCTCTAGCAAGAGAGTGCTGGACTGGGTTCTCTCCCTCAGCAGTGCTCCTGGCCCCCATCATGAACTAGGGCATGAGACCAGGAAATGGTCATGGCTGCCCCCTGAGGAGACATTGGTGGTTACATCCACGGCAGACCCACCCTCTGTGGGCAAAGCTTCAGGCACCCGACAAGGGGAGGGAGGGGAGTCAGCAGGTTGGCCTCAAGTTCCTCTTCCTCCAGCTGGTGACTTCAGGCAACTTATTTGACCTCTCTGAGCCTGTTTTATTATCTGAGAAAGCAGATGAGGGCAATACCTTCTGCACTAGAAGTAAACCTCTGTAGAGAGTCAGGATACAGGGTCCTCAGTTAACTTCCATTTAGGCCCCTGCTCTGGTGGGGACCCTCTTGGGTCCTGGGATCTGACCAGGTCAGAGTTCTAGAGAGCCCCCAGTCTAGGGGCCCAGTAGGGAGCCTCCTCCACTAATCACCCTCCTAGCCAGACCTGCCCTGAGGCTTTGGGTCCATTTCCACCAGGCAGGGACCCTCCCAAGGCAGTCTGTGCTTCCCATCCCTACTCCAAGGGTGAAGACTGCAGATTCCCCCAGTCTCCCTTCTGCCCCTCTTGGCCTCCCCCAGCTCCACCCCAGGGATGTAGAACTGCTCTCCCCTCTCCAGTGCTCCAAAGCTGCACCCTGGTAGATCTAGCAACTGCTGGCCCGGACTGGAGTGGCAGGTCCATTTTCTGTACTGATGGTCAGAGCAGTGGCTTGAAGCCATCCTTTCACCAGCCTCTGCCCCGCTATCCCTGCAGGCAGCCAGGCAGCTCCCTGGGAGGTCCTGCCTCAAGTCTCAGCGTCAAGGATCCTGACTCCCTTGGGAGTGGCCTGCCAAAGGAGAAGACCCTGCCTGCACCCCCTCCTCTGTCCATGCTGGGCACCCTGGAGCAGTCTCCAGGGCAGTATCTCTCGCCTCCTCCCCTCCAGTCCCTCAGAGTCTTCTTCCACCTCCCTCCGGAAAAAGTAGAGCCTCTCTGGCCCCTAGACCCTCCCTGGGCTTCCTAGGCATCAAGAGCATTCACTCTCTGGACCTCCTCTCCGCATTCCAGGACTCTCGCCTCCATGCCTCTGCCCGTGCCTCTCCTTGGCTACCTTCGCTTTTTCAATGCCCAGCTCAACACCGCTTCCTCCAAGAAGCCCTCCAGATATCCTGGTCTGCTCGGGTCAGTGCTAGTACCCTCCTCTGTCGTCCTTCGCGCCTTTCTACGTCTTCCCTCTTCCCTGGGAAACAAGGTTCAGGACATACTTTTCAGCCCGCGAGACCCTCCTGTGGCTGGGGGTGGGAGTTGTGGCTGGAGAACCCAGGACCCCCGCCCCAGCTCCGTCTCCCAGGGCCGGGCGGCGGGGTCTCACCAGTGCGCAGAGTCAGGAAGAGCCACAGAGCCACGCTGGGACCCCGCATGGCGCAGCTAGCTGGAGCCGGGCTGGGCGCGGGTTTTGTCTACTTCTGGGTCCCAGAGGGTCAGCAGCAGCGGCGCTTTCTCCCTCCTTCCTCTCTGGCACTGGCCTTCAGCTCCTTAAGAGCGGCCGGGGCGTGCTTTGGCGGCGTCCACGCCTCTAGCGTGTACCCGCCCACCCTCGACTGGACACCTGGGCTGACCTGGGTGGCCTTGCCCTTCCCTCTGGTGCCCCCTGCTGGAGCCTCTGCAGGTTTGCAGTGGGTGGTGGAGTAGTCTCTCTAGTCTCTCTTGATCCTGGTGCTCCTAGGCCTGGACTGATTCCCCCAGCTGACCGGTGTTTCAGGGCTCTCTCCCTTTAACAGTCTGCCCCTCATTCCAGAACATCCCTCTCTTGTCCTAGAAAGATCCCCAATATCTTGTTCCACTGAAGACGGAAAAGTTCAGATTTGGAAAGATGAAGAGGTCAGAATTCTAGGGCATGAGCTGGAAGGAAGCTCAAAAGCAATGGAATTCATTCACCAGCATCTCTTCAAGCACAGGTTTGTACAGAGAATGTGGGGCTTCAGAGATGACCTCAGGTTGATGGGGTCCTGACTGGGGAGAAACTGGCAGTGGGGGATCTCACTGCTTCTTCTTGGACCTGAAGAGGGGTTAAGTGAATTGCCCTTGCACATTCAGACAGTGACAGTGCTGGAACTGGAACCCAGGTCTCTGGCAGAGCCTGGCTCATTCCATCATGCTTTGGTGGATGGGAAGAAGAGTAAAGATGGGAAAGAAGAGGAAGCAGAAAAGACAAAGAAGGGGGATGAGAGGAGGAAGAGAGTGAAGAAGGTGAGGGACAAAAGAGTGGGTTGTCTGTTTGTCTAGGCCAGTGGTTCTCAAAGTGTGGTCCCCAAATCAATAGCAGCAGCATCACTTGGGAACCTGTTAGCTATGCAGATTCTCAGGCCCACATCCAACTCACTGAATCAAAAACTCTAGGGGTAGACAACCAACAGTATATGTTTTAGATTCTGGTGCACAGCAGGGTTTAAGAAGCACTGCTCTCAGTAGACTGGAATTGTAGTTCTCCATGTATACTGGGCGTGGGGAACGGACTACAGAAAGGGTTACTCAGTAATCTACCTCCATTTATATCCTCATCTTTGGTCATCACCACTCCTCCCCCACCCCCATGAGTACCCAGGAATGAGACCCTCCGTCTTGGGTAGAGGACGAGAATACTGTGTGAGAGAGAAGGAAGCTTGTGTTTGAGTTTGTCTGTCCTTCAGTTTGCTCTACTCCCTGGGGAAGGGAGCCTTGGCTTTTCTGATGGATCATGAAGCTGTTGCTTATCACACCCTGAGATGATCAGTGGGAGTCACATGGGCCGGGCTTCAGGAGACCTTCTTATCTCTTGTTATCACTGACTCACTGTGTGACCGCCAGCAAGTTCGTTCTCTCTGGGCTTGTTTCCCCTATAAAAGGTAGGTCATGATGACCCTAACATGCCATTCCTCTTTCCCCCAGTAGCTGTCTGCTCTGGAGAATCTGAGGGGAGAATGTTTGGTGGGAGCTGTTTCTTCATCCCCAGGATGAAGATGGATCCCCTGGATCCATCAGGAGGATGGGTACCTCTAATTGGCACAGAGAGATGGCAGGTGACCCTGGAAGAGGGACTACGGCTTGTCCTAGGGGATGGAATAGTTCTTAGCAAGCCGAGGATGAAAAGGCTCACTTTATCACACTCCAGGAGCAACCAGAAAGAAGTTACTGACAGGATTTGTGTTCATTACATTATTCCTTTAGTAAAACTCCAGGTGACCTTGGTAAGGTGTCAAACATCTATAAGCTAAGAGCTTGGGTGAGCTCTTTCATAATGGGTTCTTTTCCTGTCTCTTAGGAGTCATTCCTCAACTGTGGTGCACCAGGGAACTAGCTGTTGCTGGGCTCCAGGGCCTTCTACCTCAGGCCCATTGGCCTGACCTTAGCATGGACGTTGCTTAGCATTGATGCTGCTGTGTAATGGGGAACTCTGCCATGGCTTGAGCCTGGATGCTATTTCTGGGGTGCAGACATATCTGGGTGAATCAGAGGAATGGGTGGGATGCAATGAGAGTGATGTAACCCAGGAATAGTCTTACAGAGGAGCAGAGGCACTGAGCATAGTTTGGTCCCCTTTCTGGACTTACACTGGGGTTAGAGGGAGAGGATCAAAACTATAAGAACTGGTTTTACTAACACTTGTATAAGATGCTGGGGCCTAAGCAACAGTGCTTTGGGGCTTCCTGACTTTATTTCGTAATATGAAATGCAGAGAGCCCTTTTCTACCAAAGACACAGCTCTGGTTCTCCAAGGATTCAGGAGCTTGCTTGTAAGGAGCCAATGCTGCTGGATGGAACACACCAAAGATAGACTCTGGGGACTTAGAAGAAAGGGCCTTTGACAGGGAGCAGAGAACCTGTATGGGCAGATGGGGGCTAATGAGACAGCAAAACGTGAACAATTAATTCTTTTACCCAGAATCTTAGGAAAATTCAAAAAAATGTTTTCAACAAACCATAATTTATATTTTCCTATTTCTATGAGTTGTCATGTCCATGACTAGGAAAAAGTCCACTTTATTCTGGGGGATAATTGAAAGGGCTAGTATGCACAGAGAAATCAGGCATGGTGAACACTAACAGGGGTAAACGTGTCATCAAAGGACATTACATTCTTACTCCTGATATCACTCCCTAATATTTGCTGTTTAACACATCTGGATTTGTATATTGAGATCAATGGTAGGCATATTAAGCAAATTTAGTGAATAAAAGCTTTTGCTTCTCTAAAAGTATTTGCCCTATGAAACAACTTAGAAGAAAAGCTATGACCAACCTTGACAGCATATTAAAAAGCAGCATTACTTTGCCAACAAAGTTCCAACTAGTCAAAGCTATGGTTTTTCCACTAGTCACGTATGGATGTGAGAGTTGGACTATAAAGAAAGCTGAGGGCTGAAGAACTGATGCTGTTGAACTGTGGTGTTGGAGAAGACTCTTGAGAGTCCCTTGGACTGCAAGGAGATTAAACCAGTCAATCCTAAAGGAAATCAGTCCTGAATATTCATTGGAAGGACTGATGCTGAAGCTGAAACTCCAATACTTTGGCCACCTGATGTGAAGAACTGACTCACTGGAAAAGACCCTGATGCTGGGCAAAATTGAAGGCGGGAGAAGGGGATGACAGAGGATGAGATGGTTGGATGGCATCACTGACTTGATGGACATGAGTTTGAGCAAGCTTCTGGAGTTGGTAATGGACAGGGAAGCCTGGTGTGCTGCAGTCCATAGGGTCACAAAGAGTTGGACACAACTGAGCAATTGAAATGACTGTATTTGGGCTACATGATACCTTATGTGTAACCTTTTCAAAGGCAGATTCTCTCATCACAGGGCCTTGAATGGGAGGATGATTTCTAAGTGTGAGCTATTAGGCTTGAGGATATTACTACCATTGTTAAGGTCTCTTTTACTGCTGGAGGGAGGAGGCTGAGAAGAGCCACAGAAACTGGGAGTAGACCCCCAGAAGTTGTGTCTGAGCCGTTTCAATGGCATGGCGAGGGCTGAGGCTTGACCAAGAGGCTGAACTCAAGGGCCTGAGTGTCATCGTGTCTGCCACCATTCCCAACGTCCAGCACCATGCCTGGGATAAGCAGGCATTCAATAAACAGTATTTAAGTGAAAAGTGGACAGTATGTCTCAAGATATTCGGCTAAGAAAGGAAGAGAAGAGAGGTTGTTTTTAGGAGATTCAGGGTCAAGGGTAAGTTTTATAGGATAGGAGAGAGTTGATCATGTAGTCAGAGCACAAGTAGCCCATGCAGGAAGGAGAATAATGATACAGAAAAAGAGGATGACGGAAGCAGATGTAAGGAATAAGACCAGGAAGACAAGCAGAGTGATCTTGAAGGAAAAAATGCTTCTTCCTTGGAGATGGGTAAAATGAGGGGTGGGAAACTCCACCTGAGTCAGACCTGCATTCAAGGGTAAGTCTCTCACCCTGGAGCTCAGCTTAGTTATCAAACCACAAAAGTTTGTTTCTCCCTGAAAATTCTCCTTGCAGCCCAGACTTTAAAATTTAGAAGATTAAAATGCTCCAAGATTAACTGTGGAGATACAGCTTTAAAAGCTAGTAATAAATCTCTATCTATTTCATTGAAAAGAAGATTTACTCTGAATGGAAACCAGTATAAAAGGAAGCTAAAGAGCAAATAAGTAAAATCCAAGAATACTGTATTTGGCTCTGTCACTAAGACTTTCAGAAAAATTCATACCCAGCTACTTAATGATGTTTCAGGTGACTTATTATGAAAACGTATGCACAGGAAGATAAAATTGATACAAAAAGAGAAAAGTCACAAAGCATCTTCAGGAAGGGAGATTGTTATTCTGGGAACAGAAAAGGAAAGGACTATACTTAAACAAAAAAAAATTCAGCTAATTTAGAGATTTATTGTTGGACCCTTTTATCCACTCTCATCTATTCTCTATGTTCCCAACTCATAACAATTTGCAAATGAAGACGCAGCCAACACTTATACAAGGCTACTTTTAGCCCATTAAAAACCACAGCAGTGAAGATGACCACTGGACAAGTAGAGGAGCTGTGCGCCCTGATCACCGGCCCCAGACACTTCGCTGGGACAGAGGAATACAAGGTGAACCCACCTGATCTGTAAAGGCAGCACAGAGAGCACATGCTCAGTATTAAGTGGACACCCAGTAAGTACTACAGGAATTCAGGCATTGAGGGTTCTAACTGGGAAGGCTTCTGCAGGACTCAGGGGGTCCTTGAAGAAAGGTGGAGCCTTGGTGAGGGGCCCTGCGTAGGGAGGACACAGCAATTAGCATAGTAGGAATCTGCATGATCACCAGTCTCAAGAAAAGCACTGCAGAGGGTGTGTGACTAAGGGTGACTGGGGAGGTAGATGATTTATTACATATTGCATTCCAGGAACTATACAGGTACATGGATTCGTTTGTATTTAGTCCCCATGAAGATCATTGAGGAGATGCACGATCCAAGTTGCATTTTAAGAAAAGGCATCTGGTGGATGACTGACTGGATTAGCAAGGCAGCGATCAAAATTTGGGCAAGGATTTAAGGGGCCACTGCAATAATCCAGGCCTGGGGGTGAGACTGGGTTAAAGTCCTGGATTAGAGTGTTGACAGTGGAAATGACAGCAAGGAAAATATACTTATGAAGAATCAATAGTATCTAGTGACTAAATATTTGAGGAAGAGGATGTGATGGAGAGAATATTCCATTAAATACAACTATGATTAGCCAAAGGTAGAAAAATAGTTAAAAGGTTAGTATAGCTTTTTTTCCTAGTAAGGAAGCAGTGAGGAATGTCAGATAAACTAAATCTGAACCAAGCACTAAACTTTCAGAGAAAGAAATGAATCTATCATCAAGAGGTATCTTTAGTCTTAAATACCACTAGGGAAGTAGATATTTTTGATTAAATGACTCTCACAAGATTTAGAAAACCTTTTGGTAGAGATTTATAGTGTGGAACATATGGGACCTTCCTCTTGTTTTTAGCCCTCCCATCTGTGAGGTAAATGAACCTAATTTTAGACATCCTAAAGAAAGATTACATCACTTGTTCTAGTCTTTACTTCCACCAGAAAATTCACTGTACCTTGTTTCACATGCTAATTGCTTTGTGCACTGATTTCTGTATAGTTTAAAAAAAGATTATTCTACTGTAGTTAAAAACTGTCCAAATGAAATTTGTCATTAAAAGCTGATTAGCAGAAGTAGGGGTGGTTACGTACTCAAGTACTTTGAGTGAAGACCAGGTAGTTCCTAAGCTTTAGTCTCGAACCAATTTAAAGGTATGACCTTTTTTTTTCTGAACACACAAGAGAAATCAAGTCATGTTGTGATAATAGAAAAGGCCACAAGATGAGTGTTGCATCTACATGCAAAATGGTTGAGGGTCAAACCAATCAACCAGGGGGCCAGCTCTGGTTCAGATTCCTTGAGTACGTGGCACTAAAATTAGATTTCTATTAATCACACAATATTAGTAGTATTTAAGATTCAGAGAGGTTACGTCTAAAGAAAATTGGTAGTTAATAATTAAAAAGAAAAAACAAAGCAGCCTGTGGGTGTTCAACAAACTAGATTTTCTTAAAAGGTTAGGTAGGGCTGTCTCTTCACAGATTATTTTGTAAAGTATAAGGCTATCAATTTCATGTCTGACAAATAGTTGTTCTTATTTGTTGCTCAGATGACTCTCATTTACTACTGTCCTCAACAAACTATAGTTTCCTTAGGAAACTAACAATGAGAATCTGGCACCAGTAACTGGCACGTTTAGCTACTGGATCATCTGAGTGTTATTCCTGGGAACCTGAAATTCTACAAATCCTAAATTGCTTATTCTAGCAGTCTGCTACTTTAGGCACAATTTTGTTCTGTAAACAGGCTCTTGGGATCTATTACTCTGCATTTAAAGTTTGTTTTAGGATGATAGGCTACTGTGCAATTGCCAAAATGCATGATGCTCACAGTAGAGATAAAGGTGGGCCTGGGGAGGGCCTGCCATGTCTGTCAGATCAGACCCATTTCTGGCTTTGCTCCTTGTTCCTCCAGCAGGCTTATGCTTGTAATGAAGTACAAAAGCATAGCGGGGAAAACTGGAAACAATCCCAAATCTCTTCAGTGACTGGATAAATGAACTGTAGTACATCCATAAATAGACTACTATTCAGTAATAAAAATTAGCCAACTTGATACCTGTTCCAACAGGGATGAACCTTGGATGCATTTTGACTAAGTGAATGAAGCCACACCCCAAATGCTACATATATGGTATGATTCCATTTATATGACATTCTGAGGAAGGTAAAACTAGACAGGTACTAAGAAAAGATTGGTGATTATCCGAAGCTGGGGTCTGGAGGAAGTATTGACTACATAGGAGCAAGAATGAGGAATTTTGGGGATAATGGAACTGTTCTGTATTTCTGTCACAGTGGTTACATGACTCTATGCACATATCAACACTCATAGAACTGTACACCATTCTACTGTGCATAACTGAAAGATAAATAAGAAAGTTAGGATAGTGGCTTCTTTTGCAGTAAGAAGTAGTGACTGGGAGTGAGCTGAGGGGGTGGCAGTGCCTGGGATGCTGGTCATGTTCTGTTTTCTGAGCTTCAAGCTGGTTACATGGGAGATGTTGGTTTATAACAATTCAATGAGGTGTATGGTTTTATGTATTATACTTCAATAAAAAGTAAACAAGAGACGGCGAGAGAGAATTCCAACCTTCACTGTCCCCTGGTCTTCTCCCCCTAATTCTTCCCATATCTATTTATTACCCATGGTATGGTGGTAATGGTATCTTCCCATTACCACTTTAGGTAACAGAAGCCACTAGAAAAACCCTAGTATGAAACTCTCCCTGGTAAGGTTTTGGTACTTGTTCCTAAAAGTCTTGAACAATAACACCAGGTTAGTGCTGTTTGGCAGACCAAAATTTGTTTTGCCAGTTCTCAGGTAACTCTGGTGGAATGCAGAGAGAGCTGGTAGTAGTAGGAAGTGAATGAGAAACTAGTCAACGAGTAGTAGTGACTGTTTTATTCTTAAATTGAAAGAAAATGTATCTTATCAGGGCAATTTAAGGTTTTCCAGACATGTCTCTCAAAAATTAATATTCCAGAGAACTGCTATTAACTGTAGGGTCTAACGCTGCAGAGACGTCTGACAATGGGTCATGAAATCTTGATGCCTTCCAGTTCCATGTTTGAGTTACGACAGGTCACAGTCACAGCATCTCTGACAAAAAGGTGGGAATCCTTAGAAGATGATGAGTAAGCATGATTATGTTGTTGTTCAGTTACTTGGTCAAGTCTCTTCGTGACCCCATGGACTGCAGCATAACATGCTTCCCTGTCCTTCACCATCTCCCAGAGCTTGCTCAAACTCATGTCCATTGAGTTGGTAATGCCATCCAACCATCTCATCCTCTGTCGTCCCCTTCTCCTCCTGCCTTCAATCTTGCCCAGCATCAGGGTCTTTTCTAATGAGTTGGCTCTTTGCATCAGGTTGCCAAAGTATTGGAGATTCAACTTCAGCATCAGTCCTTCCAATGAATATTCAGGATTGATTTCCTTTAGGATTGACTTGTTTTCTCCAACACCACAGTTCAAAAGTATCAATTTTTTGGCGCTCAGCCTTCTTTATGGTCTGACTCTCACATCCATATGTGACTATGGGAAAAACTATAGCTTTGACTAGACCAACCTTTTTTGGCAAAATAATGTCTGTTTTTTAACATGCCATCTAGGTTGGTCATAGCTTTTCTTCCAAGGTGCAAGCATCTTTAAATTTCATGGCTGCAGTCACCATCTGCAGTGATTTTGGAGCCCAAGAAAATAAAGTCTGTCACAGTGACTGACTAAAATGAAAATAATTTTGTAACTAAGTCTGTCAGAATTTATAGCGATGTAGAATGGTGGACCATGTTCTTCTTTCTCAGTCTTCTGCACCATACACACTCCAGAGCAAGGGAAAGAACAGACATTGACAGTCAAGTATCAGATGCTGTTTTTAGTGTTTTATACACACTGCTTTACTTAACCCTTATTAACAACTCTGCAAAGACGTCAATCAAATCTCACTTAAAATGCAGCAAAATGAAGGCTCACGTTAATCTTTATACAAAGGGAATTGGAACAAATCCAGGCTTCTAATTTCAAGGAAAAGGGAATTAATTTTAAAGGGCCCCCTGAATTTGTAATCTTAATGATTCTCAAAATATCTCCGTTTTACAGATAAGTAAACAGAAAGACGGATGAGATGACTTGCTCACCTAATGTTACATAACCAGTAAGTGGCAGAGCTGTCGTTCAAGTCAAGCTGATTCCATAGCCCACATTCTTCACATTATAGTCTTCTGCTGCCAAAGACAATGAGAGCTAAACTGTGCAACTCTGGAGTGAGATAAACAGTCTTCAATATTGGACTAAACCATCTAAATTTGGGTGAGAAAAGTGACATTTGTGTTCTGATATCTTTTAAATTCATCCACCTCAATAAAATCTCAAGCTCACTGATACTCTCTTTTAAATCAGTAATTCAAATTTTGAGGGACTGAATAGCCCACTGAATTAAGCTCACAGCAAGGGGAAGAAAAGGACCTGGAATGGGAGAAAAACAATGGTTGCAGGAGCTACAGGCTCTAATCCTGGCTGTAGCACAACTTTGATTAAGACACAGGGATCTCTGGCTTCTGTTTCACTACCTGTAAATCAAGAGTATTCAAGGCAGAATCTCAGAATGTAACTGTTTAGTACTTTGGAAAACAAAATTTCCACACCAGTAAAGTCCCCAAATTGCCGTGTCTGGAGTTTAAGACTGTGCAGTGATTCAGCAGGTGTGTGCTGACCAGTGCTTTCTGCTTGAAGCTCGCTCCATCATTTTCTGAAGAGCCCTGCACAGATATGGAATAGCAAAGCAACCAGAGACATGTAGTCTTATTTAAGAGGTACTTTTATTTTTGCCAAGTTAAGGGTATTAAGGTGCATACTGGGCTATGCAAGTGGTGCAGTGGTAAAGAATCTGCCTGCCAATGCAGGAGACACATTCCATCCCTGGGTCGGGAAGATCCCCTGGAATAGGAAATGGCAACCTGCTCCAGTATTCTTGCCTGGGAAATCCCATGGACAGAGGAGCCTGATGGGTTACAGTTGCTGGGGTCACAAAGAGTCAGATATGACTGAGCAACTGAGAACAGCATAAGGAACATAATATAAATATGGAATATTTCATGAAACACTCAAAACAGTAGTAATCCCTATATATTAGAATAGTGGACTTCTCCCCTAATGAATAGTGTCCCATTTTTAATCCTAAAGAGGTTCTTTGCCAATATGACAAGTGCTAGCCTTACTTGTTTGCCAGAAATAGTCCTTTCAGCTGTGATGGGAATGACTTATTCTATGTGTCTGTCCCTACTTACTGTGTGACTCTGGGCAAGGACCTTCATCTATCTTTATTTTTAAAGAGACAATAACATAACATAATTTAAGTTATAGTGCCTTACACAGTAGGGGCTGAAAAATGAGGCAGCCTAGCATATCAGAAAAAAAACCTGCAGCAGAGAAACTCTGATACGGATACCCAGCACTGCCATTTACTAGCTAAGTAAGCTTGGCAAAGTGATTCTGCTTAAGCCTTAGAGTGGGGCCAGTAACTTGTATCTTCTTTTAAGAAATTAAATGATACTATACTAAAGTAGCTGTTGCATAGTAGTACTAAGCAATAGTACTTTTATTAACAATTCTATACAATCTAGAAAGGTGCACAAAAGTTACTATCCTCTTACAAAAAAAAAAAAAATCACTTAACAAGGACATTCAGAAAGCAATATATTTTAACACATAAATGGCATCATTTTATAACTTCCTGATATTTTACATTTGACCAGTAAATGCTGCAATATGGCTTAGGCTGGGTCCTGCTATAACGTGATTTCTGTTATCATATGACAACAATAGTCTTCTGATATATTTTTATGTTTGGTAACAACTTACTATATTCAGCATATAACACCTATGGTATATATTTCAATGTGTTAACATATTCAACTCCAAAATCTATAGAAGGAATTTAATTAGGTTGCCTAACAATTCTCGAATTCTGTTTACAAATTATGTGATGCCTCAAATTGTCCCCAAAAATGCTAGCTTGTAAAATAATTTTTTCTTTTTTTTTTTTTCTTTCGGAATACAAGACACATTTAACATACAGATTTTACGATAAAGTTTATTAGCTGTTCTCCTCTTTCTCATAAATGGAATGGATAACGTCGATAATTCTTTACAAACCAGTATGTATTTGTTTAAGAAACTGTAATGAGGAGGCTGTCAAAAACACATATTCAATAAACAACTCCAAAAAAAGCCATGGGAAGCCAAACAGTATTATAAAAGACCAGAGAAATTGATTTCTGAAATTGTTATTTACTTTTCACTAAAATTTCTTAATTGCTCACCATGAAGACCTGTGCAACTCTACAGCAGAGCAGCTACAAGAGATGAAAGGTGTACAGTCTGAGAGGAAAACACTCATACACATGAGGCTTTTGCCTGTTAATAAAGGAGAACTGGAAAGAGGTGGAGACCAAATCCAAACCCAATGACAAGAACAACAGCAACAACAAAAAACCAACCCCCTGAAAAAACACCCCCCACAAAAAACCAACCAGGAACCATCTGAAAACTTTTATAGAAAAGAGGAGAACATGCCCATGTTTTTACTTATAACCTAATTTCCCTAAAGGTTTCTTTGCACACCACCATACTCTCATTTTCACTTCACAAGATTAAGGAAGATAAAGTCTAATCAATTAATATTTAATTTAAAAATCAAACAAAAAGAGTAGGTGGCAAAAGAAAAAAATATATTTTAAATATACATATATATGTTTGTGTGTGTGTGCAACTATGTAAAGAAAATAATTCCCATAGTTAGAGTTTAAAGAAAGTTTTATATATATTTATATATATATATTTTATTATAACAAAATAGTCAGTTATTGTGGGTAAAATATTCATTAAAATCTGACCCTTAAGAATGTATTTAAAGTTTTAGACTATGTATTGGACTTCTTTCCCACTGCCATAATGAATACTACATTACCACTGTAATGTCTGTTTTGTATTTATGTCCATGAAATCTTCTCAACCTTATGTGTAAAAGGTGAGCTCCCCAAGCACCTAAACATGGCCTCAATTCAGAAAAATCTAATGATCATTATGTATGAACAACTTTTGTAAGACACTATAAATAGTGTTGCACAAGGAGATTAAAAACATTTAAACACTGTTATTCCTAGCAAATCTACTGGGAGGAAAAAAAAACAAACTTCAAATAATAAAAGACTTTTACAAAGAACGCTTATGAAAAATGAATATCCCTTGTGAAATTATTAGTTAACTCAGATACTCATTTTGAAATTAAGAAACATATATTTTTGTTATTTGTCTGTATGAAATATTTGCTTTGATAACAGAGTCAATTGAGAAAAGGACTTGAGAGTTAACATATTGGCCAAACCATGCTATTAAAGTTAAGCGTGCATTGTTGCTCAAAATTCACTAAATCATTAAAACCACTTTTCTTTCATTTATATTGAAATTTGGAAAGACTGTACATAAAGCTTTTCTGAAAAATCTCTTAAGGTTCCTTTCCCTTAAACATTAAGGAATTTTACCACAATTACCCCGTCTCTTGAAATCCTATTAATAGCTGGTCAGGCCATTCCATCTTCAGCTGTGAAAAATGGCCACAAACCAATAGTGACATGAAATAATACAGATGGTACAACTTGAGGGAGACACTAAGACATCAAAAATAAGTGCAACTGCAGACCATGATGAGTGGGATATGATTCAACAAGAAAGAAGAAATGAAGACAGACTCAAGAAAGAAAGGGCAAAGAAGTGTTGAAGAAAATGAGACTGTGGAAAAGAGAAACAGAGAAACATCAGTCCTCATAACTTTTCTTTTGCTGGAACCCAAATGTAAGGACCAGACTGTTCTTCTATGATCTGCTTCACTTGGTTGTAAATGTCTTCCAGCGTATCTCCCTGTACAATAGCTGTAATGATAGAATCAGAAACCTCCATTAATTGCTTATCTTCACCATTACAATTATTTGTATAATATCTAGAAACACTTATTCAGGGAGAAATACTGCTTATGTACTGTTTAACTAGTAAAAAGCTCATTTTATTAATTTTCCTATTTGTAAAATAGAAAACATTTTATTTCAAAAGTTTATCAAAAAGCAAGATTTGGTGATTTTTACTTTGTGCATTTGGGAAACAGACACTGAAGTAATTAGAGGCAAAAGAACAGCTATCTGCAACTTACTCTTAAATGTTTCATAAAAAAGTATAAATGTGGTATAATGTTAAGTGCTGGTGGAATATGAGTATATGTAAGTGCTGGTACTATTCTTGTGATTTTTCTGTTAAGTCTGAAATTATTAAAAAATCCTTAACAAAACAACACTTGGGTTACAATTCCATGATACTTAATAGTACTTATTAATAATATGAACACCAAATATAAGCTAATCAGTATTTCAAGCAAGTAATTAACAACAAAAACCTATCCAAAGATAGCTAAGGAATAACTGGAATAAAATTTGGGAATTGAATTTGGGAAGTGCTCTCTACTCTTCTCTTTCTAAACAAATATCTTAAAAATGGATCAAAATTTATAAAGGATCAGAGAAAAATCAGTATCATAAGAAGAAATCAACTCTGAATGTTTCCTTCTGGTATGAATTATTCCTGTACATGCTGTCCTTATCAACAACCTAAGATACACTAAATTTCAAGATTCTTCATCACCACCACCTAGATTAGATGAGTTATTCTGAAAATGATAGCACTTATTATTACTACTGGTAATTGTGGACATAGTTCAAAATTCATCTCAATGAGTCAGTTCTTACGGCCCCAAAGCAAAATTCTAACATACAAGCATCTACACATGATGCCAACCTGTGAAATGTTCAGTAAATTCTTGTTCCAGTTTCATGGCTCTCTCAAACGTCTTTCTGGCTTGTTCTTCTGTCAGACGCTTATTCATTTCCCTAAGCAAATAAATTTAGAAATTAATAATTACTACATTATAATACTTTTGAAAAAGGGTGACAAAGGAGAGAAGACACATATAAAATCATGAAAAGGTGAGGTCTGCTGAGAATTGTAATGTAATTGCAAACTATATTCAGTCACTGACCATGTAGCTTTGTATCTGGAATGACAGAAGGGTTTCAAAATTTTCTTGCATTAGCTCAGGACAGTCAAAAAACCCCAAACATTAACTTGTCAGTTTTGACTTTGATGAAAATCTCATATTAAAATATGACTTACAGATCTACTTACCAACTTATAAGGTAGTAAAGGGAATACATGAACACATTAAATAATACCATGAGAAGGCAATCAGCAAAACAGTTTGGGTGAAACTGCAGAGTAAGTGAGTTGGTTTCTTCAACAAAGAAACAGAAAAAAGGCAAAGATGGGAGGGAGAATATGTGGATCAAAAGACTTAACAAACTGTCATGAATAGACTGTCTGGAACTTGATTCAAACAAACTGAAAAAACATAAACTTAAGAAACAAGAAAATATGAACTATCTGATGCTATCAAGGAATTACTGTTTCATTGTGACATCACAGTGATGTTTTTTTTTTTTTTTTTCCTTCCCTCCCAACTCCACAGTGATGTTTTTAACAAGGAATTTTATCTTTCAAATACATATAAAGATGTGTGGATGAAATCATGTAATGTCTGGGATTTGTTTCAAGATAATCTGGAGTGGAGGGTTAAGGAGGTGTTGGGATGGATAAATAAGATTAGTTGTAGTTAATAATTATATTACAGCTGGATGATGGATATATGAAAGTTTGTTCCCAACTTAAGAGAGAAATCTTTCAATGTTTCACCTTCAAATATGACATTTGCTTTGATATTCTGTAGATGACTTTCATCAGATTAAGGAAAATTCGCTTTTATTCACAGTTTACAAAATGTTTTTGTCATGAATAAATGTTAATTTTACCAAATGCTTTTTTTACATTAAAATGATCTTTTTTACTAAAAAAAAAAAAAATTTTTTTTTTTGGGTTGTGCTGTGTAGCTTGTGGGATCTTAATTCCCCAGCCAGGGACTGAAACTGAACCTGGGCCACCACAGGAAATCACCAAGTCCTAATCACTAGACTGCCAGGGGAATTCCTGTAAAATTGTTAATGTGGTACATTACACTGACCTTTTAAAAAACTGAAGTACTGCTGATTTAAAATGCTCTTAGTAAAAAAAAAAAATAAAAAAAATAAAATGCTCTTAGTTTTAGGTGCAAAGTGATTCTGTTTTATCTATCTATTCATATGTGTACATATATTCTTTTCATATATATATTATATATATACTTTTCCAGATTCTTTTCCATTTTATGTTATTCAGTTCAGTTCAGTTCAGTCACTCAGTCGTGTCCGACTCTTTGCCACCCCTTGAATCACAGCACGCTAAGCCTCCCTGTCCATCACCAACTCCCGGAGTTTACTGAAACTCAAGTTCATCGAGTTGGTGATGCCATCCAGCCATCTCATCCTCTGTCGTACCCTTCTCCTCCTGTCCTCAATCTGTCCCAGCATCAGGGTCTTTTCCAATGAGTCAACTCTTCGCATGAGGTGGCCAAAGTATTGGAGTTTCAGTTTCAGCATCTGTCCTTCCAATGAACACCCAGCACTGGTCTCCTTTAGGATGGACTGGTTGGATTTATGTTATTACAAGATACTAAATATAGTTCTCTGTGCTGTACAGTAGGTCCCTGGTGTTTATCTATTTTATATAGAGTAGCATGTGTCTATTAATCCCTCAATTCTTAATTTATTTTCCCATCTCCCCTTTGGTAATAATCATGTTTGTTTTCTATAATACACTGATTTTTAAAAATTACTTTAAAAATTGTGATAAAGGGGCTTCTCTACCTGGTGGTTCAGATGGTAAAGAATCCACCTGCAATGCAGGAGACCCAGGTGGATCTCTGGGTCCAATATCATATAGTAATCTGATTTTTAGTATGTTGAGAAAGTCCCATACTATTTTCTACAGCAGCTGCACCATTTTATATTCCCACCTACACAACAGTTCCAGTTTTTCCACATCCTTGGCAGCATTTATTTTCTGCTTTTTGACAGTAGCCATCCTAACGGGTGTGAGGTGGTATGTCACTGTAGTTTTGATTTGCATTTCCCTAGTGATTTGTGATGCCAGGCATCTTTTAAGGTGCTTACTGGCCACTTGTTTATTTTTCCTCTTTGGAGAAATATCTATTCAAGTCCTATCCCCATTTTTGAATCAAGTTTTACGTTGTTGTTGAGTTTTCTATATATTCTGGATTTTAATCTGTTATCAGATCTATGATTTACAAATATTTTCTCCCAATTCTATGGGTTACCTTTTTATTCTGTGGGTAGTGTCTTTTGATATAAAAAGCTTTAAGCAGTCACAAAGTCTAACCTCCCTTTTTGCTTTTCTTACCTGTGTCTTTGGTGTCATATCTAAGAAATCACTGCCAAATCCAATGTTGTGAAGCTTTTGTCCTGTTTCCTTCTAAGAGTTTTACTGTCTTATCTTTAGGGCCTTGATCCATTTTTAGCTGACTTTTGTATGAGTGTTAGGTAAGGGTCCACCTTCATTCTTTTGCATGTGGATACACAGCTTTCCTGGCATCATCTGTTGAACAGACTATCCATTCCATTTTTTTTTTTAAAGATTTTTGTTTGACATGGACCATTTTTAAAGTATTTACTGAATTTGTTACAATACTGCTTCTGTTTTATGTTTTGGTTTTTTAGCTACAAGCCATGTGGGATCTTGGTTCTCCAACCAGGGATTGAACCTGCACCTCCTGCACTGGCAGACGCTGACCCCTGAACAAGGCTGGGGTTAGGGATGCCAACCCTCCACACAGTTGAAAATCTGTGTATAACTTAACAGTCAGCCCTCCATATACTTGGTTCCTCTGTATCCATAGTTCCACATCCACAGATTCAGTCAACTGTAGACTAAGTAGTACTGCAGTATTTACTACTGAGAAAAGATCCATGTTTAAGTAGACCCATTGGAAGGACTGATCAATATTTGGCCACCTGATGCAAAGAGTTGACTCATTAGAAAAGACCCTGATGCTGGGAAAGACTGAAGGCAGGAGGAGAAGGGGACAGCAGAGGAAGAGATGATTGGATGGCATCACCAACTGGATGGACATGAGTTTGAGCTGGTGAAGGACAGGAAGCCTGGCATGCTGTAGTCCATGGGGTGGCAATGAGTCGGACAGGACTGAAAACTGAACTGATGCAGTTTAAACCTGAGATGTTCAAGGGTGAACTGTAGTCACATCAGAGAAATTCTGCAAGTCCAACTGTTGTCTAGGTGGGGAGATGGATTCCTGGTGCTTCTTACTCCAGCTTCTCTCTAGCTCTATCATGGATTAATCTCAAATGTGAATCTCGCCTTGCATTGCTTAAATAAGCCCAACTTGGCTGTTATATTTTATCTTATAAAAACTGCTGGATTCAATTTGCTCATATCTTGGTAAGGATTTCTGCATCTATATTCATGGTAAGACTGGTCTGTCAGTTTCACTGCTTGTGAAATCTCTGACAGATTTTAGTATTAAATTGGTGCCTATAAAATTAGTTGAAGAATCTTTGTAAGACTAGTATTGCTTCCTAGTTTTTGGTAGAATTCAGTAAGTTCTCTTGGCTCAGTGTTTTATTTGTACGAAGGCTTTCCATAATAGAGTTAAGTTCTTTAGTAATACAGGCCTAGATTTTCTTTTTTCCTTTTCTATTTCTTCAGATCTTTTAAAGTATAATTCTCAAACACAGAAGACAAATACCATAAATGTATATCTTGATGAGTATTCAGCAACTTATGCTTTCCTGTATATCCAGTACCTAGACTGAGATAGAGAACATTACCTCGGCACCTAGGAATCTGAGTATCTTCACTCTAGTCACTAACCAACCCTCAAAGAATAACCTCTGTTTGATTTTTATAATGATTACATTTGGGACCATGGAATATACATATACCTTTAGGTCTGGATTTTTGTTTCACTCAAACTGTATCTATGAGATTCTTCTATACTTTTGTGTGTGGTTGGAGAAGTGTGGTTTTACGGTCACATAGGTTCACACATTTTTGTGTGTGGTTTTGTGTGTTCATTCCCATTAATGTAGAATATTTCATTGTGTGAATATGTTATAATTCACGTATGTATGATGGGCATTTGGTTAATTTCAAGTTTCTGGTTATTTAGTATAGTATTTCTGTCTAATCTAGTACTTGTCTTTGTAAACACAGGTAAACATTTCTGTTGGGTGTATATCTAGAAATGAGACTTCTGGGTCCTAAGTAATGTATATGTTCAGCTTTAGGAGATACTGTAAACAGTTTACCAATGTGGATATACCAATTTACACTCGTACTGTGCTACTCAAGGTGCAAAGCAAAGGTATAAATGTATCTTACTAATGGAATAAACCTTTAACTTTTATGAATGTCCCTCTTTATCTCTAGTAATACTTCTTACTTGAAGTATACTTTGAAAGTAGCATAAACAAGCTGAGTTTTCCATGGTATATCCTTTTCTCCCCTTTTCTTTCAGCCTTTTCACAGACTAATAATTAAGTCTGCCATATGACTGATGGGTTTTCCCAAATATTTCCCAAATACACTTTCCCAAAATATGACACTTTGGTATAATGAACATTTTAAGTTGAAGGACTGTGTAAAATGACAGGTGCAGGAGGGACTCTCTGACTTTTCTCTGAAGTAGATCAAGAAGACCCTCATGTGAGAGGTGACCTCCCTGTATCTAAAGAAAAGCAGCATCCTTATCCCTGAAGACAGAGGGGAGCTGAGAGGAATTTGAATGAACAAGCCTTACTAAGTTTCCACCAGGTTACTACTCTTAAGTCATATCCTCTGGTCCTATCACATTTCCCCATCATTCTCCACTCTTCATCTAACCTAGTATAAAAATGTTCAGGTTTAACCATTTCTTTGGGTTTTCATTTCCTTATGAAGCATCCTATGTGACCATAAAATGTATATTTGCATGCTTTTCTCCTGTTAATTTGTCTTTTGTTACAGAGGCCCAGCTGAGAACCTAGAAGAGTAAAAGGTAAAGATATTTTTCCTTTTCTACAAAAGTAACATATAGTTACTTATTTTTCATTCTTCTATTCTGACAATTTTTGTCTTTTAATTGGACCATTTAGGCTAGCATTTAATTAATTAAATATTTGGGTTAATTAATACTATCTTACTATCTGTATCCTTTTGCCCCACCCAAATCATGTTTCTATTTGCTCATTCCTCTCTTTTAGTATTTATTTAAATTATATTTTTTGTCCTCTATTAGATAAACAGTTATATATTATTTGATTCTCTTAATCAGAGCTGCACCACCTAATCAAGTAGGTACTAGATCCATGTGATTATTTAAACTCAAAAATTCCAATGTTACTTAATGCATAGTATATTAATGTTGACTATGATAGTATCAAGAGTGCTTATTTAATCCTCACAACAACCCTCTAAGGAGGATATACTATTATTATCTGCATTTTACAGACAAAGGAATTGATATGCAAGAAGGATAAGTAAATTATCCAATCTAATAAGTAACAGAGACTGGATTTGTACTTAGAGGCTGTGCCTTAGGAATTTACACTTACATGATATTTTCCATGGATTTGGGTTTAATAAAAATGGAGATCGGATAAAGTTGTGCAATCTGTAATCTCTTTATGGCATTTCCAGACACATCAAGGATACAGTGTTTGCCCTAAAATAGAGGGGATAGAGAAGAAAAATAAGTGAACGAAGTATTTTCAATTATATCACAAGTATATTTCCTAAAAGTACAAAGTCTTAATTATGATATGTTTGGATTCTGTTCACTTTAAGCAAGTCTGTCATTTCTATTATGAATACAATGTATAATGACTATAGATTAATTAATTTTCCATTCTCAAATATTACATTTAAAAAGGAATAAAAATGCAATTTCCATAGACTAGTAATCTCTCAAAATGGCAACCAATATGGGGTTCCTGTCTTTTATTTTGCTGAGAAAGGGTACTAAAATATATCTTAAGGTTACCATCTTGCCACAATCCTCATTTTATAAAAGAATATATGTCCTATAGATATCAATTAGGTCTAGTTGGTCCATTGTGTCATTTAAAGTTTGTGTTTCCTTGTTAATTTTCTGTTTAGTTGATCTATCCATAGTTGTGAGTGGAAGGTTCATAGCATTACAGGCTTACCTCAAGAAACAAGAAAAAAGTCAAATAAATAACCTAACTCTACACCTAAAGCAACTAGAGAAGGAAGAAATGAAGAACCCCAGGGTTAGTAGAAGGAAAGAAATCTTAAAAATCAGGGCAGAAATAAATGCAAAAGAAACTAAAGAGACCATAGCAAAAATCAACAAAGCTAAAAGCTGGTTTTTTTGGGGGAAAAAAAAAAAAGAATATATGATCAAACAAGAAGGTAGAAGCCTAAGATAAATGAGACTCTTTAAAACTGCATATATAAACAGAAAAAGAGACACAGATGTACAGAACAGACTTTGGGACTCAGTGGGAGAAGGCGAGGGTGGGATGTTCTGAGAGAATAGCATTGAAACAAATATACTATCAAGGGTGAAACAGACCACCAGCCCAGGTTGGCTGCATGAGACAAGTGCTCGGGGCTGGTGCACTGGGAAGACCCAGAGGGATGGGGTGGGGAGGGAGGCTGGAGGGGGGATCAGGATGGGGAACACATGTAAATCCATGGCTGATTCATGTCAATGTATGGCAAAAACCACTACAATATTGTAAAGTAATTAGCCTCCAACTAATAAAAATAAATGAAAAAAAAATAAAACTGCATATATATTACCACTATCCTACCCTATTTTTCATCTTATTGGGGAGCAGTGAAAACTTTATTACAAACTAGAACATTTGAAAACCCCAGTTCTGAATTTAAGAAACTTTCTTGACTTAAATTCACTGCCAAAGGCCATTAAGGTTTTTAGTAAAGAGGAGCATTTCCATGTTAAATAGGGTAGTACTTCTAATTTATCAAACAGATTTTATTATAACATTTCCCTGGTGGCTCAGACAGTAAAGAATCCACGAGCAATCCATTCCAGTATTCTTGCCTGGAGAATCCCTGTGGACAGAGGAGCCTAGTGGGCTATAGTCCATGGGGTCACAAAGAGTCGAACATGACTGAAGTGACTTAGCAATAAAATCAGGTACTCCCCCATAATGCATCTTGTAATCTAAGGGCTTGAATCCAGTTCAATGAATGGTAATTTCACTTTAGTAGGAATATTTAAAATAAAAAAATTAATATTGTATGAATACTTCAAACACACAGAAAAGTAAATAACAGACATACATGTACCCACCACCCACTTTTATTAAATATTACTGTTTTACCTGACTGCTTAGAAATTTAAAAAGTTTACACTGAAACTTTAATATTATATCTTATTTGCTTTATTTTATCCATTTCTATATATGTACACAAATTGTAGACATAATAACTTCTTTACTCCTTACTTCCTGAACTGAATGACATCTCTTACATAACCACAGTACAATTTCAGTTGGTCATCTAGTATCGTTTACTGCAAAAGGAAAAAAAATTCTTGCTCTAGGGCCAGTCTAGGACCACACATTGCATTTAGTTGTAATGTGTCTTTAGTCTCTGTCAAGCTGGCACAATTCTTTAGTCTATTTCATGATCTTGATATTTCTGATAGTACTGAATATTTTTTTCAGAGAATATGCCTCAACCTGGGTTTGCCTAATGTTTCTCATCAGATGGCAGGTACACATTTTTGGCAGCAATAGCACAGAAATGATGTTGCATCTTTCTCAGTCCATCATATCAGGAAGCATATGATGTCTACTAGTGATTTTAATATCTTTTTTTAGTGATGTTAATTAAAAAAATTTTATTTATTTATTTCTGGTTCTGCGGGTCTCTGTTGCTGTGTGCAGGGTTTTTTTCTCTAGTTGTGGCGAATGGGGCTACTCTTTGTAATGGTGCTTGGGCTTCTCACTGCAGTGGCTCTTCTTGTTGTAGAGCACAGGCTCTAGAGTGTGGGTTCAGTAGTTGTGGCATGCAGGCTTCATTTGCTCCATGGCATGTGGGATCTTCCCAATCCAAGGATCAAATACATGTCTCTTGCATTGGTAGACAGATTCCTAACCACAAGACCACCAGGGAAATCCTGATGTTAATTCTGATCATTTTTTTAAAGGTTTTGTCTGCCAGATTTCACCACTGTAAGCCTACTATTTCCCTTTTATAATTGAGAAGTATTTTGGGTAAGGATATGTTGAAACTATGTAAATATCCTGTTTCTCATCAGACAGTAATTAACTCACTCAGTAATTTTAGCACACACTGATGACTCCTGCCTTAAACAATCATTATGGCAGTTGTCAAGAGACCTAACTCCATTACTCCTTCTAACTTTATTAGTAGACATTAATAATGTAAGGTGAAGCTTCCCTTCCGTCCACTTATTTATTTATTCATGTATTTACTTATACCATTGTGAACTCTTAGATTCTTATTCTCTGTGTTACAATAAGCTATTATCATTTTAATATTCTAATTTTTCCAAACTTGGCCACTGGGGGACTTTACAGGTTGACTTCAGTGTCTTTATGGAATACTTGTATCATTCTTTAAGCACTTCCTTAGTTTTCTGGCATAGCAAAATGTTCTAGGCACATCTTGTACTTTCCCAATGGAATCAGCCATAATTCTAATGAGTTCTGGAATGGAGGATAGTATTTAGAAAACAAGATCTAAGCAGTAGGTATTACTCAGAATCATCATTTTTAGGCCTTCTTTGTGGACAGAGCAAGAAAATATATACACATATTTGTATTTTCTATATCTACTATATTAAGATGTACGGATTTACATTCATATCTCTAATTCCAATCCAATTATCACAGTTTATTCTATCCTTACCTTATTTCTAAAATCTCTGCATTGACAGTGAGAAATCTAGCTCCCATGAACTGTAAATATATTATTTGCTCAACTCTAAAACATATATTAGTTTCAAACCTACTATCCCATACCACTCTGAAAAACAAACCTACTAATTAGAGTTCAGTATCTGTTCACAGGTTTTCCGTCTTTAGCCTACCTTCAAGGATTGGTGGGATTAAGACGTTTCCCCTTCCCTTCCCCTTTTCAATGAAGTTATTTGAAAATTTTAAAATAACTATTTGAAATACAGTTAGATTAGATTTAGTTTGTTCATATACCATTCTGCTTTCTCTTATCTTCTCTTTTTATTTTTTGAATATACAAAATGTTAACATAGTGCTGAAGTCAAAATTATACAAAAAGGTATACTTGGAGAATTGCTACACCTCCACCCATTCTTCCTCAATCCCTATCTCTCATCCTTTCCAATCCTCCCTCTGTAGGTAACTCATCTCAGGCTTGATTTATCGTTAAAAAAAATTTTTTTTTTCCTCTAAGGCATTTTATTTGTACTTATTACATCCCTAGAAAAAGAATCCAAGGATTTTCCCTCCTGTATGTTTTCGTCTTGCTTCTTCATGGTCCATGATGCCAGCTGAGGTTGTCAGTACAATGAAACCAAACTGACGGGATGGGAGCAGGTTATTCTGCCATTTTCCTAGATCTTTGAGTTGCACATCAAATCTGGGGCTGATCACTCCACACTTATTTAGCCTGCCTGTGAGGTTCACAACCATTTTCCCAGCCCCGTGATCATCAATGATTTCAAATTCGCCAATGTAACCATGCTTCATCATCACTGTTAGAAACCTGACGATGACCTTGGAGCACGGCCAAATAAGCACCTGGCGTTTGCCTCTCTTTTCGGCGTTGTTGATACTCTTGAGAGCATCAGCCAGGACATTCATGCGCACCATTCTGGCGGCACAGAAAGATGGCGGAAAGAGCAAAAAACATTTTTTTAAAATCTTACTTCTGTGTGAATTATTTATATCTTTTGTCTATTTTCTGTTACATTTTGGTCTCTAGTCCCTCAATTTTTAAGTGTGTTTAATATTTTGGGAATATCACCCCTTGGCTTGTAGACTTTTTATCAGTTGTTTTGTGGCATTGGTAATGGTGTTTTATATTAGTTTTTGGAAAAATTTCTTTGCAATCCAAAGTCTTTTTATTTTCATATGGTCAGAATTTATCAGTCTTTTATTGCATCTGAATTTTGATTTATGGCTAAAAAATCTTTCCTATGCCCAGGTTATATTTTCTTCTATTATTGTTGCTTTGTCTCTAAGTTGTGTCTGACTCTCTTGCGATCCCATGGACTGCAGTCTGCCAGGCTCCTCTGTCCATGGGATTTCCCAGGCAAGAACAATGGAGTGGCTTGCTATTTTCTTCTCTAGGGGATTTTCCCGACCCAGGGATTGAACCCATGTCTCCTACATGGCAGGTGGGTTGTTTACCATTGAGCAACCAGGGAAGCCTGTCAACTTTATTAGAGCCAATTTTTGCATATGGTGTGAAGTATGGTTCTAATTTATCTTTTCTTCAGTTGTTCTAACTCTATTTATTAAAAAGTCCATTATTAAAACCACCAGTGACTTGAGATTGCATCTTTATCATATACTGTATTTTCATACATATTTGGGTCTTTCCTAGATTTTCTTTCCTTTGGATTTACTCATCTCTTTGTCCTATTCATGGGTCATGCTGCTGCTCCTAAGTCACTTCAGTCGTGAGCACACTGTTTTATTTAAGAAGACTTTATAGTAACCTTTAATATCTGGTAGGGCTAGAATCTCCTGTAGCTTTTCTTTTTGTGTTGTCCTGGCTTCTCATATGAACTTCAATTCAATTTCTTTGACTTCATAAAAAAGCTGGTAGTCATTTTTATCGGGATTGTGTTCATATATAAATTAGCTTAGAACTGGCAGCTTTATAATGTTGAATTGTCATAGCTAAGAACAAGGGATGTCTTTCCATTTGTTCAAGTCTAATACTCTTCTAGGAGTGTTTTACAGGTCTCCTCATATAAGTCAGAATATTTCTCATTAAGTTCACTAAGTATTTTACATTCTATTTCCTGTATTATAAATATGGTTTTCTCTATCATCTTCTGATTACTATTAATGTAAAACATATTAATCTCTGCAAATTAATTTTATAAGCTACCTTACTCTTGCTTTTTTATGTCTTTGATTTTATAGTCTTTAATTTTATAGTGAATTCATATTTTATCAAATGAATTTTGTAATAGATTTTTTATGGTGTATTGTTGCCTGGAGAATCCCATGGACAGAGGAGCCTGGTGGGCTGCTGTCCATGGGGCTGCACAGAGTTGGACACGACTGAAGCAACTTAGCACGCATTGGAGAAGGAAATGGCAACCCACTCCAGTGTTTTTGCCTGGAGAATCCCAGGGACGGGGGAGCCTGGTGGGCTGCCGTCTATGGGGTCGCCCAGAGTCGGACACGACTGAAGCGACTTAGCAGCAGGAGCAGGAATACTGTAATACCTGAAAACAGAGACAGTTTTCTTTCCAATTATTATGCCTCTGATTGATCTGTATTGTGTAATAGAACTGACAATACCTTGAGTAGTAGTAGAGATGGACGTCCTTGCCTTCCTCCTCATCATAATGGCACTGTCTCATTGTTTTTCCCATTAAGGATTTAAATTAAGATTATCAATCCATCTATCTCAATCTTTTTCCTTTTTCTCTTTAAAAAATAATAATCTCTATGTTTTTGAGATTTCTTCCTTCAGGCAGAGGTACTGAATTTTACCAAATGCTTTTCAGGCATCTATGAATATATTTTTTTCTCTTTAGATCTGTTAATGTGATAGATTACATTAATGGATTTCCTAATATTGAGCTGACTTTAAACAGCTTTAATTCCACTTGGTCATGGTATATTATTTTTGCAATGTCGTATTGGATTCTATTTATTAAAATATTTAATACTTCTGTATTAATATTTATCAGTAACATTGGTCTGTAATTTTCACTGTCTTCATCAAGTTTAAATATCAATATTAGATTTGTTTTATAAAAATCTAAATTTATAAAAATGCTCTTGAATGGTATTTACAGAGCTTTAGGATGATATGACCTTTCAAGATTTGTTAAAATTCCCCCATGAAGTTGTCTGGACCTGATGCTCTTTGTGGGATAGTTCCTTGATAACTTGGCTCTATTTCTTCTAAAGACTTTTTCTTCTGTAACTCTTTTCATCCCTAATAGGTCAATTTTGGTAAACTGTATTTTTCCAGGAAATTATCCATCTCAACCAAGTTTTGAATTTTATTTATATAAAGATATTCAGTGTATGATTTCATATTATTTCAGGTGGCTCAGTGGTAAAGAATCCACCTGCCAATGCAGGAGATGCAGGAGACATGGATTTGATCCCTGGGTTGGGGACATCTCCTGGAGTAGGAAATGGCAACCCGCTCCAGTATTCTTGCTTGGAAAATTCCACAGATAGAGGAACCTGGTGGGCTATAGTCCATGGGTTTGCAAACAGTTGGATGTGACTGAGCATGCACACACGCAAGCTATGGAATAGGAAAACAACCAGAGACAATGTAGTCACATTTAAGAGGTACTTTTATTTTAGCCAAATTAAGGGTATTAAGGAGCATACTGGGTTACCCAGCTGGTGCAGTAGTAAATAATCTGCCTGTCAATACAGGAGATGCAAAATATGTGGGTTTGATCCCGGGGTTGGGAAGATCCCCCTGGAGTAGGAAAGGGCAACCCACAATACTGTATAAGTACAATATTATAGAAGTTTCTGGTATAAAACACAGTGATTCATACATTTTAAAGGTTATATTCTATTTATAGTTATTATAGTCCTTGTGCCGTACTGTATCTCCTCATAGTTTATTTTATACCTATGCCTGTTTTTAAGTTAATGAAAACATAAAATACATTTATAAAAACACAAAATATGTACCAATAAACTATGTAGGCTGTTTTATGTTAATTAAAGTTTACATAAATAGTGTCTTCCTGTATATATCTTTTACAACGTCATTGACTTACAATTTTGAGATTTATTAATGTGGCTACACACAGTTAATGGATATTCTAGTTTATTCGCTTTAGCTGCTGCATCCTACTGCATGAATAAAGAATTATTCATTCTCCTTTGCTGAGTCTAATTTTTCACTACTGTAAAGTTCTACTATGCATATCATTACACATACTTAGATATCAAAACCTCTACTTTGATATCAAAAAGTAGAATTTCTGAGTCACAGGTTTTATGCATTTATTTGGTATTGCCAAATTATTCTCAAATGAAGTTCTATTAATTTTACCCCCATTAACAACATCTAATAGGATTTTCCATTTTCCCAAATTCCTGCCATCACCGAACATGTCCATTTTTATGATTTTTAAAACTAATTAGAATTAGCTCTAATTATTAGTTCATTAATTAGTTCTAATTAAGAATTAATCAAACCTCTTATTAGAAAAAGGAGCACTAAGAGACGGAAAACTGAGATGCTGAATTACTGTTGTATTTTTTGTAGATATCTCATGACTAAATCTTAAAACTACTATATAGTTGTGAAGGTATAAAATAATTTGTTGATGTTTATTCTCTAGGCCCCAAAACTATTTAAGTCAAGCAGCACACCTGGAACACACTGTTTTGACTTTACCATAAGACTGCTTTAACCCAAGGTCAATATATCATCAGACTGCTTTCAAAAAATCTGTTGCTGTTACAGTGTTATTGAGAATTTTCCACACTGTCTTTTATTAAATGACCATTCCGGGGAAATTTTTGTCTAGTCTCAGTACCAGGAGCAACTCACACTTATTTTGAACATCTGGTTCATTTTTATTGATGGACATTGCTGATCTTAGCTTCTTAATTATGCTAGATGTTGGAAAGCTAGTGCTAAACAAAAGGTCAATCTCTAGCAAATGCACAGGACCTCAAAATAATCACCCCCCCTCTTTGAGAGGGGGCTTCCTAAGTGGCTCAGTGGTAAAGAATCCACCTGTGAATGCAGGAGTTTCAGGAGATGCAAGTTTGATTCCTGGGTCAGGAAGATCCCTTGGAGGAAGAAATGGGCGCCCACTCCAGTATTCTTGCCTAGAAAAATTCCACGGACAGAGGAACCAGGTGGGCTGCAGTCCATAGGGTCGCAAAGAGTCGGACATGACTGAGCAGACATGACACAGGCCTCTTAGAGAGACTTATGTTATCATTTCTATTCTTATTTTCCTTGGTGATCTTTTTTTTTTTTTTTTGCATGTCAGGGCCTGGGTTTCACCTCCCCACACGGAGGAGTGGGCAGTGAGCTAAGGCCACTGGTGGCTCTGGGTGCCAAATCTCACCTGTGGCCATGGCCAAAGTCAAGTGATTTTCAACCAATGTTGACTGCTGACCTTTTTAATCTACTTTATCTTACATATTTTTCTAAAATTAACCTAGAAGTTAATATTTAGTTGAAAACATTTATAACATTGCTTAAACTAATCAATGCCGCAACATGCACCTACATTTTTTTTTTCAAAAACATGAATTAAAGTTTCTATCTCATCATTCTTTCATACTGCCAAAGGTGTATCTGATTAGAAACTTCATTTTGAGATCACTTTGTTACTTACCTTTTCTGCTACTTCTCGCACAGACTGAACACTTGTTCCATAAAGATGGTTATTATACTGGCCGGCTTCAATGAATTTATGTTCCTGGATATCTTTTTCCATTTGCTCTCTTGAAGTCACAAAATGATAATCTCTTCCATCCACCTCATAATCTCGTTTTGGTCTAGTTGTATCTTTAATAGAAAAGAACTTGAAGTGTTTAATATCAAAAGGCACAAGAAATCCATTTGCTACTTGAAGAACTGTTTTGTAAAGTTCAATATAACAAGAGATTGAAAGTGACAATAATATGAAGGATGGAGGAATAACTAATAAAGTAAATATAAACCACTAAAAAATGGTAATGTGTTAGTTACCACATCACTCTACTTAGCCCCCCAAATTGTATACAATTATTTTATATTGTTAGATTAATTGTGCTTCCATTATGGATTGTGATTATAATTACCTTTTATTTTTTGTCTGATTATTGACTGTTAAGATTGATAAACACCTTTTACTATTGTGATTGTGTAACTATTATTCACTTAATACCACTGTATTATGACTGGTCAACAGAGAATAACAAGAATTCCATATCACTAAAACTACCATTTAACAGAAAACCATGTAATTACTTTTTAAAACCCAGATGGATATTGGAATTTTCTGAAAAATACAAAGGCTCAGGTATTGATTTTTTCCTACAAGGCTCCAGATGTGCTTTTAACAAGCATCCATGTTTAAAGACAACTGGACTATATCATGATTTTTTACTTTTATCTAGTTTGTTCACTTTTTCTATTTCATATTCATATCCCATTTCATTTAGTTTGTTTTCCAATTTTTCCATGTCTTTTCTTGTTGTTCTTCTTTCTCAAGACTTTATCTAGTAGAAAAGCTTTTGTACATACACACACACATATATATAATATGGTACATATATTAGAAAACTTACGAATTTTTGCCTAGCTAAAAAATTTATGACATTTTAATTCCACTTGTGTGACTTAGTATGATTAAGAATGCTAGATTTCTAATTTATATGATCTCAAAATCTGATATAATTCCATGTATTTTGGCATCTATATTACTGCTAAAAGACTAAAAGTTTATTATCTTAGTGATTTAAAAAAAAAACTTGAATGAGACTTGAAACTTCTAATCCAATTCTGAGAAGAAAAAGAAATACTATGTTGTAAAAACACACATACACACAAAAACCCCAGGAAATAAACAGTATACAGTGATACAGTATTATTAACTAAAATGCAGATTTTGTTCATAATTTCACAAGATTTTATGCTAGTGTCCATTAAATAATGGATCTTATTCAAAGTTTCACATTGTATTTAGTTGCATTGAGCAGCTTCAGCTGCATGCAACAAATTCTGGTAACATTTTTATTCTGTTACAAATATTTTCTAACTTTCCTTGTTATGGCTTCTTAGATACACCCATCATTTAAAAGTGGACAACTTCCAAATACATCAAATTTTTAAAGTATCTTTAAAAAAAATTTATTGGAGTATATAGTTCCTATTTAAAATTTTGTGTTAGTTTCTGCTGTATAGAAAGGTGACTCGGTTATATATATATCCACTCTGTAGATTCTTTACCCATATAGGTCATTATACAGTACTGCACAGAATTCCTTGTGCTACACAGTAGGTCCTTATTAGTTATCTATTTTTTTATATAGTAGTATATATCTGCTGTAATCGGTATTTTGTTCTGTAATTGATATTTCTCAGCCATTTGCCTACCATTTACTCCTATGGTCCTATGATGTATCTTCTAAAAATTAATAATGAGCAATATTTTGAGGCAAGGTTTCACACTTAACTGTAACGTAACAGTTTATGCCAGCACATGCTCTAGATCTGGAGGATGGTGATACATTTGATAGGAGACAGTATTCAGATTGGGCTTCCCTGGTGGCTCAATGGTAAAGAATCTGCCTGAAAGGCAGGAGACCCAGGTTTGGTCCCTGGGTAGAGAAGATCCCCTGGAGAAAGCCATGGCAACCCACGCCAGTATTCTTGCCTAGAGAACCCCATGGACAGAGAGCCTGGCAGGCTGCAGTCCATAGTGTCGTACAAAGCTGCACACGACTGAAGTGACTAAGCAAGTAGCATGTATCTGCTAATCCTAAACTCCTAATTAATCCTTCCCCATCTCTTTTCCCTTTGGTAACTATAGATTCGTTTCTATGTCTGTGAGCCTGCTTCCATTTTGTAAACAGACTCATTTGTATAATTTTTTTTTATGTTCTACATATAAGCAGTATCATACATTGGTTTTTCTTTGTATGCCTTAAAACTCAGTATGACAATCTCTAGGTCTATTCATGTCACTGCAAATGGCATTATTTCACTCTTTTTATGGCAGGGTAATACTCCATTGTATATATGTACCACATCTTAGAAGAGTGATTTTTTCCTATTAAATGACAGTCTTAGTGATACAGAATTCTATTATTTTCTGTTGACCAATCATGATACAATGGTATTAATAGTTACATAATGACGATAGTAAAAGATGTTAATCAGTTTTTACAATCGATAACCAGACAATAAAAAAAGATAATTACAATTGCAAGCCATAATGGAAACCTGTTTAACCTAACAATATAAAATAATTACATACAATTTGGGGGATTAAGTAGAGTGATGTGGTTAGTCAAAGTGCATGCATGCACATGTTCTCATCTGCCCAGCCAGTCTAGGTCTTTTGGTTGGTTCACTTAATCCATTTAGAGTTAAGGTAATTGTCCATATGTATGATTCTATTACCATTTTCTTAATTGTTCTGGATTCATTTTTTGTAGGTCTTGTCCTTGTCTTGGGTTTCCTGCCTAGAGAAGTTCCTTTAGTATTTGTCGTAAAGCTGGGTTTGGTGCTGAATTTTCTTAACTTTTGCTTGTCTGGAAAGCTTTTGGTTTCTCTGTCAAATCTGAATCAGAGTCTTGCTGGGTAGAGTATTCTTGGTTGTAGGTTCTTCCCTTTCATCACTTTAAATATATTGTGCCATTTTCTTCTGGCATGGAGAGTTTCTGTTGAGATACCAGCTGATAACCTTATGGGAATTTCCTTGTATGTTATTTGTCATTTTCCCCTTTTTGCTTTTAATATTTTGTCTTTAATTTCTGTCAGTTTGACTACTATGTGTCTTGGTGTATTCCTCCTTGAGTTTATCCTGCCTGGGACTCTCTATGCTTCTTGGACTTGGCTATTTCCTTTCTCACTTTAGGAAAGTTTTTGGCTCTTATCTCTTCAAATATTTTCTCAGGTCCTTTCTCTCTCTCTCTCCTCCTTCTGGGACTCTTACAATGTGAATGTTGGTGCGTTTAATGCTGTCCCAGAGGTCTCTTAGGCTTTTTTTTTTTTTTCCCCTATATTCTGTTCTGCAGCAGTGATTTTCACCATTCGCTCCTCTAGGTCACTTATCTGTTCTGCATCAGTTATTATGCTATTGATTTCTTCCAGTGTATTGTTCATCTTTGTTTGTTCTTTCTAGGTCTTTGGTAAACATTTCTTGCATCTTCTCAATCTTTGCCTCCATTCTTTTCCTGAGATCCTAGATCATCTCCACTATCATTATTCTGAATTCTTTTTCTGGAAGGTTGCCTATCCACCACTTCATTCAATTGTTTTTCCGGGGTTTTACTTTGTCCCTTCATCTGGGACAAAACCCTCTGCCTTTTCATCCTGGTTAACTTTCTGTGATGTGGTTTTGTTTCTAGCTGCTGTGGGATTGTAGGTCTTCTTGCTTCTTCTGTCTGCCCTCTGGTGAATGAGGCTAAGAGGCTTGTACAGGCTTCCTGATGGAAGGGACTGGTGGTGGGAAAAACTGAGTCTTGCTCTGGTGGGCAGGGCTGTGCACAGTAAAACTTCAATCCAATTATCTACGGATGGGTGGGACTGTGCTCCCTCTCTATTAGTTGTTTGACTTAAGCCCTGGGGTTTATAGGCTCTATGGGTTAATGGCAACTTTCCAAGAGGACTTACACCAAAGGGCCCCTCTAGGACTGCTGCTGCCAGTGCCTCTGTCCCCGTGGCAAGCCATTGCTGACCCACATCTCCACAGGAGACCCTCCAACACTAGCAGGTAGGCTTGGTTCAGTCTCCTGCAGAATCAGGAGACTCCTTTCCCCTGGGTCTTGGTGTGTGCAAGATTTTGTTTGTGTCCTCCAAGAGTGCAGTCTCTGTTTCCCCTAGTCCTGTAATCAAATCCCACTGGCCTTCAAAGTCAGACTGCTTGGGGATTCCCAGTCCCTCTGCTGGAACTGCAGGCTGCAAAGCCTGACAGGAGGCTCAGCATCTTCACAGAGGTAGGAGAACTTCTTTGGTACTATTGTTCTCTAGATTGTGGGTCGGCCACCTAGCAGGTATGGGATTTGATTTTGTTGTGTTTGCACCTCTCCTACCATCTTGTTGTAGCTTCTTCTTTGTCTTTGGACATGGAATATCTTTTTTTGGTGGGTTCCAGTGTCCTTCAGTCAATGGTTGTTCAACAGCTAGTTGTAATTTTGGTGCTCTTGCAGGAGGAGATGAGCACATGTACTTCTACTTAACTATCTTTGATATTAATTTCTCACTTAAATGTTTTCTTCTCTACAATCACCCTCTGTGTTTTTTCAGTCTTCTAACATTATTGAGGCTTTTAATGGCTAGGTCAAAGATATCTATTGGTAAATGTCACATTACACTTGAAAATATGTGGTTTATTTTCAAATATCTTTTGATATTGATTTTTTAACATAATTCCACAGTGGTAAGAGAACATACTCTGTATGATTTCAGTTTCATTGGACCACAAATTTTTTATGCACCTGTTTTCTGTCCCTGGATATGTTCCAGTGTCTCCTAGTTTATAGTCTATGGGAACTTGAATAGAATTTGTTTCCCACTATAGTGTGAAACTGTATAAATCTTAATAATGTTGAATTGGTTATAGTGCTTTTAAGGTCTACTACATCCTTCTACTTTTCTGTATATTTATTGTATTTATTTTTGAGAGTTTGATATTGAAACTCCAACTAAAAATCTTAATTTATCTAGTAAAAAAAATAATTGTAATATAATAGTGAAACTATATATATATATAACTTTGTTCTGTATTTACCAAGTCTCCTATAAATGTGTTTCATACTTTCATAATTTAAAAAATAAAAAAGAGAAAAAAAAAGGTAATGCTTACTTTGACCACAGAGTGACAAAATGTTAAGAACACTGATTAAGAATTTTTATGTGAGTTACTCACGAGGAACACACGATCCAAATTTGTCAGGAAATTCTGAGATCAGGTCATCATTTATCCTGTCTTTCATAGGTCCCAATATGATCACTGGTCGAGTATAATTAACTATAAATATAAACTGCATGTTAAAAGGAATAAACACTCAACAAACATCTATGTATTTTATTTTACTAGAAAACAAAAGTATCTTTAACTTATAAAGAATTTCCTTTTTTTCTTTCTCTACCAATGATGCTCAACTTGATAGTTTCCAAACATTTATTAAAATCTTAAACTTCAATCTGTTTGAAGTCATAGTTAGTAAGTGTTAGTGTCACTCAGCTCTGTGTGACTCTTTGTGACCACACTGACTGTAGCCTGCAGGCTCCTTTGTCCATGGAATTCTCCAGGTAAGAGTACTGGAGTGGGTAGCCGTTCCCTTCTCCAGGGTATCTTCCTGACCCGGGGATCGAACCCGAATCTTCTGCATTGCAGACAGATTCTTCACCATCTGAGCCACTAGGGAAGCCCTGTTTGAAGTCATACACTTAGATAAATTTAACCAAGTTAAACCCAGCAGTTTAGCAGATAATGTTTCTATACATTGCTAACATCATCTCATTACAAATGAGAAAACACAGTACAGTGTTTTACTGATCCTTTCTGAAGCAATAACTGCAAGGAAGCAGATCAAAGGGCAAAAAAGAAACGTGGTATAATCAGAGTAGTCATCTGGAATGATGATCTAACAGAAGTGTAAACACTGGATTGTAAGGGATCATGTTGGAAGTAGGGAGACTGGCAGTGAAAATCAGACTTAACTTTTGGTAGGAGGGATGAAAGAAAGTTATAAATAAGAAAGACATGATAAGAATAAATAGGGCCTAGAAACTGATTGGACAAGGGAGATGAAGAGCAGAGAAAGATCAAAGATGATTCCAAGATTTCGAACAAGGGTTATTAGAAGGATAGTGATACTATTATGAACATTGGAAAGAAGCTGCTTAAGAAATAAAACACCAATATAAAATGACTAGTTTTAATAATCTATGGGTTAAGTCATGTTTCATAAAATATACACAGTAAAATTCTATATATAGACACATATAGTAAGAAAAAACAATACAATTCTAACAAAATGTTTTTTTAAGGTATACCTTAAAAATTTTTTTTTAAGATATGAGTTGAGTTAGACTGATTTTCCAAATTATGTTTTTCTATAAGACTGTAAAATATAAACAGACTTCACAAACCTTCTTGTTGATTCACTGGTTCATAAGATAAGACATATTCTTCTTGACCACCTATTAGAAAGTTAAAATACAGGTAAGAAAATCTATAAAGATAACTATACTAATTTAATTCTTTAATAGAACATATAAAATACTAGAATTTTCCTGAGAAAATCAGTGAAGACAAAAAAGCGTACTTTATAAATTAATTATGGCAAGATTTAGGGAAAAAATGAAAAATTAGAGTCACAAAGACTGGTATATATAAAAACAAACTATAAATGTGCTATTAATAACTAACTTTCTGTTATTGTGTGTTTTACAGATTAAATCTTCACTTGGGATGTCAAGCATAAGCTATTAATTTTTTACTGAGAATCTAAACTCTTAAATATTTTAAAGTTAATACTTTAACGAGCAGTCCTACATTTATGCATATTAGATAAGTTAGTGTTATTAATATGCTGTATTTTTGGTCTTACCAGGTATAACATTTAATGTTGCACATACAGTTTATAATTACAACTATTTTCTAACCAAAAAATTTTAATGCAAAGGTAAAATTAGTGTTACTATTTCATTGATGAAAAAAATTCATTGATTACTATAATTCATTTGTTCAATTTTTAAAAAAATAACATTTTGAGTTAAAAAAAGTTTTACATAAAATTAAATTCTTCTTTTTCAACAAAATGCATCACATAGATAGTAAAGGAGAAATAATATATTTTGCTTTGATCTTAAAAGCACTTTTCACAAGTTAAATTCTCTAAGTTAAAGGATTAGAGCATATGAATATCCTACACAGAAAAGTCTACACATTATACCTCTGCTCAACGAAAATAAAAAGTTGAAAACTTCAGTTTTCAATACACAAACACACATACATACACACATGTAGAAAACAAATTAGGAAGAATTGTTAGATTCAAGTGGTTCAATGAAATCAACCAGTATTTGGAGAATGTGTTTAAAGATATTTTCCGTGATGATTATGACTCTATAACAATCTTTACACTAAATTTGTTTATATTACATGTATGCAGCTATAAATCTTTTAAATTCTTATACTGGTATAAGTATTCTTTCCTGCTTTAAAAGTATATTTTGTTGTTTTAAAATTTATTATATCAGAGAGATATATATATGTATGTATATATACAAGTTGCTTTTAAAAGTACTGTATGTAAAACATGTTTTACATGTTATCAGAAACATGCAATTTGAATTTTCCACACCTAATAATACATGCAAATGGTGAGACAGACAGTATATACTTTCATTACCTCTTTTTAGTTTAGAAAGCTTCACAACTACTCTCTGGTGAGTTCATATTGATATGTTAATAAAATGCTAAAATGTGAGAAATCACACTACCACACCAAAAAAAAAAAAAAAATCATTAAGCAACTATTATGCATAAAAAATAACAACCAATCAAATGAATGAGGGTTAAAAGTATATATTGTCAACACAAAAAATATTAGACTGATATTAACAGGATGGACCTTTTGAGCAGCCATACTCATCTGTAATCAAGATTACTTTCATATTAGACAGCAGTAAAAAAAAAAAAGTCAGAAAAGCAATTTTAATTTTTAAGGTGTTACAACTGACAATATTCATGTACTCTTCCCGCCTCCCACGCCCAAATGTGTTTTAAAATTTCACACGCTTATATACATCACTTAATAGTATAATACCAAGACTATAACAAAAGAACCAAGAATTAAATTAGTATTACTGTTTGAATAATAGTTGAAAATTTTCCCTTTGTCATTTCTTATGTTCACCAAAATCTGCAATACATAGTATATTGACACACACCAGTATTGGTGACACAAAATAAAAATGGAAATAAAGCTAATTAAAATTTAGCATTATTGAAAAATATTTTAATGCCTATGTTAGAAACAGAATTACTAAACTAAAATGCAAAACACAAGCTTATCCCTATTTAGCTAGATATTTACTTCTTATAAAAGATACAAATACACATACACATATTGTGTATATGAACAACAGTTTTGTTAAAATGAATTTTTGTATTTTATGAAAACTTTGGAAATTAACTTCTGTACATACAGCATGACTTTACCTATAAAGTAAAGAATTTTACTTGGCTTTCCCTGACTTAAAAATAGTAAGCACCTAATTTTCACTTTTCAGAATACATCACTAAGGGAAAACCCCCACAGGATATATTACTGGAGATAACAAAAGAACAAATAACTTAAAACACTTACGGTAACTACTTTCGCTATCGCTGGCATTAGAAGTTACATGTTCTGAAATTGCAGGACAATGGGAAAAATAAAGAAAACACAGAGTCATGAGTTTAAAAAAAGCAAATTATCAAAATAAACACAAGGTGACAACAAAATGTTGAGATATAAACCACAGATATCCAAAGAGTTGTTAAAAACATTTCTGATTTTCTTTGAAAAGATTATTTCAAATAAATGAATATGAACTAGCAAGGAAAAAAATCTGTAAGCAAGGACAATGCTTCGTTTTCTGTTCAACAGTTTATGAACAAAATCTTATTATGAATGGCAAGTAGATCCTAAAATAGTCCAACTGTCAACATAAAAATCCCAATGAGAAAATGTTACTGACACCATTTACTTTAGGTCATGATACAGTAATGACTAACCAAGGAGACAAGTTATATCTGAGAAAACAGATGTCCACTATAAGGAAGTGGTATCTTAAAAAATAAATGGAAAAAAATGACCCTCCTTTTAGTTTAGTTTCTTTTGTGTTCCTGAAGAGAAATGAAAATCCACATCTGAGATCATACAGATAAAGTATTCTGGATACCACAGATTTCCTGATGCTCTAAAAAAGGTCAAATGGAACAGAATTCTAGAAGGTGGGCTTTTATTTTAAAGTAGACTGGTATTTCTGAGAAACTGCTTTGGTAAAACTGACAACAGCTGTTTTGTAAAACAAAAAGATGATAAACACACCCATATGCCTGGCCCCTCCCTTCAAAGTGACCCCATTTCATAACTTGATTGTTCAGTAACACCCAGCACTCTTCTCATGCAAATATAATCTCTAGCGTTGTCTTAGTAAGTGTTCTCCTTTGAATAAAAAGGAATTTTATCTATAAAAACTAAAATAACAAAAATTTCCATGGAAGAGAAGTAAATCTAAATTTCTTATCGTCAGGTAAAGGAAACAAAAATTAAAGGATAAGGAAAAAGCCTCGGGAGAAATATATGCTGTACCATACCAACTACACAGTCTCCTAAAAACAAGTAGCACTACTGAAAAGTTTAGAGAATGGTAAAGCTTAGTTTTAGTATTGCTGTCACCATGAAAAATAAGTCTGTTATTCTAACTTGCAAAGACAAGATACAACTTTCTTAATCATTGCTATGTATATTTTAATAAAGGAGGAACATTAAAAATTATAAGGCTGAATAATACATAAACATTTTTAAAATGGTGGTTTTTTAAAGTTTATATTTAAAAATTTCTTCTCATGTTATCACACAAATGTCAAAACAATAATTTTAAACTGTTGTATAATATTCTATTGGACTGTTAAATCATGATTTATCTATTTATTTTGCTTTAAATTGTTTTTCACAGACATCAACAATTCATTATTATGAATGTGTTCATTTATGTGGCTTTCACCTTTTGTCCTATTTCCTTAAAATTCATTCCCAAGAGTAGGAATGCCACATAGAAGAAATAAAAAGTTTTTAAATTTATACTAGGATTGGAATTACACTCTGAAATTTCTAATATATAAAAGAAAGAAATGTTAGTTATTGCACTTGAGTGAGTGGAAGGGGAGAGTAAATCAAAGTACAGAAGAAACAAATTAACCATGAGTTGACAATTAGAGAAGTTGGATAAATGAATGCTTGTGGGGTTTATTATTCCTCTACTATTGAATATATCTGACATGTTGTATACATATATACAAAGTTGAAGTAACTACATTCTATTTTCTGGGGATTTCTCTTACTTATCTTGCATTCTCTAAAATTACCAATAGTTATAAAGTAATCAAATTCAAGTTCTTTCAAGTATGCTTTAAATAACTCCTCTACAGTAAAATCTTGCTACTTAAAGCATTGCCCTTGGAATAGCATCATCACCATTGGTTGGGAGCTCATTAAACAGGTAAAATGCTCTTTCTCTGATAATTAAAAATAATCTTTTTCAAGGCATTTTATCAAAGAAAATACTCAAATATCCGATAAACATATAAAAGGTGTTCAAGCTTATTACTTATCAGGGAAATGCAAATTAAAACCACAACAGCTGACTATGTGGGAGAGGTGAGTGTGGGATGATATGAGAGAATAGCATTGAAACATGTATATTAATTACCATATGTAAAATAGATGACCAGTGCAAGTTTGATGCAAGAAGCAGGCAGGGCACTCAAATCTGGTGCTCTGGGACAACTCAGAGGGATGGGTTGGGAAGGGAGGTGGGAGGTGGGTTCAGGATGGGGGGATACCTGTATACCCATGGCTGATTCATGTTGATGTATGGCTAAAACCACCACAATACTGTAAAGTAATTAGCCTCCAATTAAAATAAATTAATTAAAAAAAACACCACAAAAGGTATCTCTATCATCCACCAGAATGACCAAAATGAAAAAACAAAAACAAAAGGTATGTCAAGTGTAGAGAAAGATATGGAGCAACTGGAACTCACATACTACTGGAGGTGGGGTAAACTGATATACCCACTTTGGAAAATTACTTGGCACTATCTACTAAAGCCTATCATATTTATATATCTGTGACTCAACAATTCATTTCCTAGGTATTTTCCCAACAGAAAGACATATATTCATACTAAAAGACATGTAAAGGAATATTCAGATTTGTAAATAAACATATATATTTAGGGCTATTTTGAATGGTGTTCCTTTGACTATTCCTTTTAGTTTAGTTTAGCCACTCAGTCGTGTCCCACTCTTTGCGACCCCATGGATTGTAGACTACCAGGCTCCTCCGACCATGGGATTTTCCAGGCAAGAGTACTACCAGTCTGGTTGGACTTCCCTGGTGGCTCAGACAGTAAAGTGCCTGCCTACAATGTGAGAGACCCAGGTTTGATCCCTGGGTCAGGAAGATCCTCTGGAGAAGGAAATAGCAACCCACTCCAGTACTCTTGCCTGTAAAATCCCGTGGACGGAGGAGCCTGGTAGTCTACAATCCATGGGGTCGCAGAGTCGGACACGACTGAGCAGCTAAACTAAAAGGATTATCAAAGGAACACCATTCAAAATAACCTTAAATATATATGTTTATTTACAAATCTGAGACAATATATGTAGTTTCATAGTTTACTTTCTTCACTTATATTGTGAGCATTTTCCACATCATTATGCTTTAATATGATTTTCAATGGTTATAAAATATTATACTGTATAATATGTCATTCTTTATCAACTACTTCCCAGCTGTAAGGCATTTTAGGGGCATTTCAATTTTGAGGGGCTGTAATTTCTAAAGATTAATGAAACACCCTGATATATAAACCTATGTCTCCACCTCTGATTACATCCTCAGGGTAAATTCTCTGAAGAGGAATTAGTAGGTCAAAAGATATGCTTTTCCAAAAATGCTGTACTAACTTACACTCCTAAAAGTAGTATGTTAAAAGCAGTCATTTCAGAGAACCATGTCCATCACTGAATACCCCTTTAAAAGAAAAGTTTGCTAAGCTGATGGGTAAAACATATCATTTTATTAATTATTAGGGCTGTTAAACATTTTTATATGTTTACTTAATTGGCTTATCTTCTGAGCACTCTTCTTGTATCATTTGTCCAGTTTTCCAATGAACAGTTAGTTTCTTACTTGATTTGTCAGAAATCTATGTGTTAAGAATATTATCCTTTTGACATAAGATAGTATAAATAGTAAACAGTATAAACAGTACAGTAAAACTCTTAAAGTTTTAATTTTTGTTTATAATGTTTTATGATCACAGCCATTTCTAATCTCTCTAGTCAAGTCTCACCTTTCTAGTCAAACATTTCTTCTTGAGACTGTATGTGTTTTTCCCTTTGTTCTCCCTAAATACTACACATCATCAGTCTCAAAGAATACTACTACTCTTACACTTACTTTTTTTTTTTTTTTTTACTCTCACACATTCTTCACACAAATGAAAATAAGTCTGGCTTTGGCATCTAAGAGCTCTGTACCATTCTACTCACATAAGTCTTTAAGACAGAAAAAGATGGGATATAACAGGAAACCTACGTGCCTAACTGTAGAAGTTTCTGAGGTGTTCTACAAAATGGAAAGCTATAAAAATAAACTGTATACAAAACACAGGTACAAATCATGTCTGAAATTGTATGCTATAATTTCATTTCTGAGCACCTTATATAACCACTACTGAACTACACACACTTTTTACTCTCTTCTAAAGGAATCTTACCCAGTTTTTTTCCTCTTGAATTTTTTCAAAATTGCCTTCTTAAAACATAAAAGCTACACAGATTGCTATTTCTGGCTTTTTTACAGTAAGCTATGATGATTTAGTTGCATCCTCCCAGATTTCCATCATATTCTAATTAGTTCTGTTAGTCAAAATTAGGTTTTGAAAGACAATTTCTCTTATTGTTTCCTCTGTCAGCAGGGTAAAGCAATAATTAGATTTTCTTCTTTGTACAATCACTGAATTCTCGTCTATGAAGAGTATTCTAGGGTATTTTGTTTCTCTCTGTGTTCTTTAATTAAATACCCTATTTTTTCAAAGATTGTGTGAAATTACATGCAGATGTCCATCTTTCTTGCTATTCAGTGTTATTCCACAGCTCTTCAACAGGTTTATCTGGAATAATTTTTCCTTATGTTCTCAATCCTTTCAGAGTCCTGTTCCAACAAACCTTAATGAATACCAACAAGAAGTCACACTTATTTTCTTGTATTAAAATTGCATAGAATTTTGCTTAGTTTATTCCTTGTATCCTGAACTTTGTTGTTTGGCTGCTAAGTTGTGTCTGACTCTTTGTGACTCCATGGACTGTAGTCCATCAGGCTCCTCTGTCCATTGGATTTCCCAGGGAAAAATACTGGAGTGGGTTGCCATTTCCTTCTCCAGGGGATCTTCTTGACCCAGGGGTTGAACCCACATCTCCTATACTGGCAGGTGGATTGTTTATACTACTGAGCCACCAGAGAAGCCTATCCTGAACTTTAAGATGTAGATAACTGAGGTCTTAAATAACACTCTTGACCCACCCTTCTTCCCGGTATTTTCTATTGTATAATAATTAGCATCCTGTCAGCTCCTAGTAATGTTTTATGTGATAACCTCCATCTTATCCAGTTTTAGAATTTTACTGATTTTTTTTTCTGTCTCCATCAACCTTTTCTAAATAAAATCTTCTTGATGTGATCAAGTCACCAGGTGAAAACATTCTTTCAGTTCCTGTGAGATGAAGCACAGAAACCTATCATTCAAGGAATCTTAAGTCACAACCAGAAAATAAACCAATGACATGGGTAATCAGTTATCATTTCTCATTTGTTTCTCTTTCCAAGTCCCACACCTCAATTAAAATGAGAGATGAAAATATGATGTGGTCAAGGTATAGTTTCTATTATAAAAAAATCAATAGGGGAACCAAATTCTTTGTTTAGTTCCTTTTTCCATGAGCTTTCCATAGGTCTCTGATGACTCAATAGATAACAGAAATCTGTGGGATCATTTGATGATCCATAGCACTGCATGACCATTCTCAAAATAAATTCTATAGCATTAAAGATCTGTGGAAATATTTTCCAGTTTCTGAAGATTTTCACCAATAGTTTTTCCCAAAGGAAAGAGATTTAAAAAAGGTGCCACTAGTGATAGTAAATTTGTGACTCTTGCCAGATCCTAAAAAGGCAAATGCATAAATAGCAAAGTGTGTGTAACAGAAATAATTACATATAAAGCATACTGCTTTCAATCTAATATAAACCTGTAATTATTAAAAGTTGAAATAAAAGTACCTACAGTTAAGCTTAAAAGTCCAATACAAAGTTAGCATTAATCAAGAAAAAAAATCTATGAAATTTAAAGTTTATTAACTTAGGAAGTTAAAAGATATTGGCTAAATCCTTAATGATCAACAAATTATGAAGTTTTCACAATGCTTAATAATGTAAATGGAAACAACTATTTAGAAAAAAACTTTAGCCTAAAAGACTACTTATGAGTTACTGTTACCTAAAATAATTTAGCAGTATTTGGTAAAATTTCACATTTAATCAATTTGAACACATTCACATTTAAAATTGTTTGCAAAAATGACTTATTTCATTCACTCATTCCAATATTTATTGAATGACTCCTACATATCAGACTCTAGTCCAAGCCTTACATGGAAATTAAACACTAACTAGGAAATTAAACAGGAATGATGCACACACACACACAACTCCCCCCAAACAGAGACGACATCTTGGTTAAAGAAAAAACAAAGGATAATATTTCTTATAATTCTTTTCATAACTTACATCACCATAAAAAACATGTATAAAATTTTCCTACCACACAGACTGCTATTTGAACTTGAGTTCTACAATTCTTTTCTAATATTTAAGGTCTACTGTGTTTTATAGTTTCACATTATAGCAATGCTTTTCTAACAGATTCAAAGTCATTTTAACATGTTTTAACAAAAAAAGGTGGGGTGGAATAAAACTGTAAGGATTATATTCTACCTTCTAATAATGAGGGCAGATAGTACTATGTTAAAAAAACATTAAAAGTCTTTCTTCAAATTTAAAAAATTCCTAAGAAAGTAATTGCCATAAAAATTACAAAGAGGAAAATATGAGCAGAGAGTTTTTCAAATGATGTGAAAAATGAAAAAAATTAAAGGGTATTATAGATATAAAAATCCCAAGCATATTATTAACATGAAAAATCTAAAAGCAATCTAAATCATACACCTCCTCATGCCAGATAGGCACTACCACGAGTCTCAAAATGTATCTGAAAAAGGTAGGTCTGTAGATGGAGGTAAAAAAGTAACTTGGGAGTATTTTGATCACTTACTCAGGCCTTTTGATCCCATGTCGTCAGGGATCTCCTGTAGAGAGTAGTTTCCAGAGAGCAAGCAATAAAAAGATAATCAAAGAAAATAGTTGTCAGTAATGCATAAAATTGGTGCTACAATAAGAGACAGTTCCAAGACCATTACAGGTGCACGTATCTTACAGAGCATTTCTGTGTATTTCTGAAAGTTTAATTAAGCAAATGGCTAGATATGCTCTACTAAAAGAATGTGAGTTCTATGTGAGAAGCTGATTAGGAGACAAACAAAAATTTTGACTGTTTCTTGCTATTTTAAAAGTAAAATTCAGATTGCCTACATATAATGAAGAAATAGGATAAAACAGAATGTTTTGAAAAGATCTATTATCAAAGATTGGCAACGCTATACCTAGAAATCAGTAAGAAGGTTCTGAGGTACTCATGTTTTTGTCTAAAATATTCTTTTGAGATTATGTTGTTTCTTATAAGAACCTTTACATAAAATAATTCTATTTTAAACACAGCTTAAAAATATCATTTACTTTAAGAATTCCTAAGGGGCCAGAAAAAGTTAAGATTGGTATGCAGATTAGTTTATGCTTGTTAAGTCATCCCTAGTTAAGATAAATAGTAACCTGTTGCAGCTCTTGAAACTGTCTCCATGGTAACAACCAACTGCAGGGCAGTAGGTCCCTCGACATTTATCTTCAGTTGACCACTGGATCCACATACTTACGGTCAGCATCACTTGTTTCCTGCTCACTCTGGTCCTTGTTCTTGTAGAAGGGGAATTTTCGGGAAAAGAGGTTCTTTTTACGCTTGTCATTGAATGACTGCTGAAGAAGAGAAGGAGGGGCAAAACAAAGGGATGTCTACTGTCTGTGTGTACAAAGGCCCAGCCTAGTAGCTCTGTGAAAGCTGACTCTTGTGACCACAGTGTGCAGTTTGTATATGAATTTTGCTTTAATCACATATACAGTAAACTTCTAATTTAGTATTAACTTCTCTAATTCTAACATTTTAACTGAAAGTACTGAAAAATTTAAGGAGTATAATTCAGTGATACCTAAAAATAATGAGTAAGTGCTATTTGATTAAAAAAAAAAAAAGGAAGAGTAAACCAGATTAGCTACTACTGTAGTCCAAACCAAGTTCACATCTATTTATATGAATCCATATTCTTTGAGAAGATTTATAGGTGCTCTATAGCCAAAATTACTTTAGCTATGCAAATATTTTTAATGGTTTACATAATAATCTTAATTTTCCTCTGGCTTTAGCAAATTTTTTCCTTTTCTCTCTCTGTGGCTCCAACAAACTAACAAAAAGCCACTACTAAAAAAGAGAACCAAAAAAATTAAGAAAGTTGCTAGTGTTGAAAATTTAAAACAATCTTTTTTTAAAAGAGAATTAAATAAATGCTAAATGTTTTTGCTAGCATTATTAATAAATAGGATTTATTTAGGATAAATAAATAAATTATTTAGGATTTATTTAGCATTTAGGATAACTAAATGCTTATGGCATGAAACACGAAATGGGATGAAAACTAAGATGTGTCCATCAAGTACAGAGTCCAACAAAAGAATTATCGGTGCTATCTAATCAAGGAAGAAGATTCAACTTTCCTGGCCAATTTAAATGCCATCATAACTAATGTATTAGCCTTTCAGCTCTGCCATATTATCTATTTTTCAGGTATATATAAATAAAATGGAACCCGAGTCAATCCACTGGCACCATGTCCTGAATACGGAATAAAAGGTTTGATGCCTGTAATGCCAGAAAGGCAGTTAAAATTCTAGTAGTTTATACATAATTGCTATGACAGCCAATTTGATGGTCCCTTATTGCACAGATGTCTGAAACAAGCTTTTTCCCTTCTTGAATATCCCATTTGTGCATTCAGAGTTTTAAAAGCATGTAGCACAAAGAAAGATGAGGCTAAAGAGGAACAGCTTCTTTTGTAATTTGTCACAGGCACCCATGTCTTGAAGGAAATGGCCTTGTGACACCAGGAATTACTATTATTTTTGGAAGTGGGAACAACATAAAGGATAGACATTTGTTTTAATTTTTTTTTAGTTTATTCATGTCATATGATACCATCAGTATTTTGAAGTATATCAACACCAGACGGTGTTTTTTTGGGGTATGTCTATATTTTCAGTCATGGGATGTCAGGTGATTAAAGTACTGAAATGGATTAAAGTGACTTTAAGCTCAAATTCTATTACTTGAAAAGATTTATTTTGGTAAGAATATTTATGAAAACTTTTATCTTTATCTTTTCATATCAACAGTTCAAAATTATTAAGTTCATAGTCATTAGTCAAGTGGACTGTCTTGATATTAATCTTAAAATATGAAGGCTCTGATAAAGAAAGCAGAAGTTAAAAACTAAGTTGAGGAAAAAATACTGTGGAGAAATATAAGCTTATAGTTTCATAAACTGTCAATAGCATTATTTGAATAAAAATCCTTGCATGAATCCAAATTTTAAAAAACAGAAAGAGAAGAAAACAAATTTCTGTAGGAAAAAAATTCCTGGTAATCTAATTTAGGGAAGGACTAAATTTTTTGTTCACGACAATCACTGATTTCAAATTTAGTAATAATTTTAATCCCATCCAATAAAACTGATACATTTTTAATAAAAGGTTATTTACTCCTCCTACTGCATATATAGTGGTCAGAGTCAGTTTCACAGCAAACAACCAAAAGAAACATGAAGTTTAAAATGTTTTGATTTTTGATATCTTTGCAGTTAGCCAAAATGAGATATCATAAAGATATCATAATATAGGACAGAAAGAAATGCTTGTTAGTTAAGAATGTATTAATTGTATTATATCTAACATCCTGCAGGTGAAGAATTTATTAAAAGTGAAAAATAGCACAAGCAAACAGGATGAAAATGTATAGGGAAAATATAAAACTGAAGAAACGTACTACCTCTAGTTTCTTTATATTTTCAATACAAAACAATCTGTTTAGTAACTTATTGTTATTCATGCTATACTGCAAGAGAGATAGTGCAATAAATATAAGGACTGATAAAACATTATAAATTTATGAAACATATATCAAGTATCTAAATATATAATTTCCATATGTAGTATTTCAAAATAGCTAAATGAATGTTAAAAATGTTAATGAGAATCTGAAGTGTTTTTAAAAACTCTGTACTGGAAATAAAGTCCATAACCTACCACATAAGGACAGGAAAAGAATAGCTTAGAATGGGAAATGGTATTACAGAGAGATGCAGTTCTGTATCAATGGCAAGCGTATTTTTACCCCACTCAGTACCATGCATACTTTGGGTGCTGTGTTAGAACACAGTGACTGTGTATAAAGTTGGTTATAGTCAACAAACAAGACTAAGATTTAAATATGTCGTTAATTCAGTTAACTTCTTACAGTTTGAAAGAAAAGTTACAACATGCAATTTCTTTTTCAATGCACTGACAATGTATTTACTAAAATATTTTAAAAGACATTATAAAACGAGCATGAAAATCACTGTATATATTTCAAATCCTGAGCATTTACTTGAGGATATTTTTCTTCAAAGATTTTCTATTTCAAATATTACTTCAGATTATACTATATGATTTTGTATTTTCTGAAAGGTACAAATAAATTTAAAAGAAACTTATCATTCCCAAAATAACTGAATACATTATACAATTTACTGAGATTTAATTTCTTTGATCAAGGACCATATTCCTTTAAAATATTAAAACTTTGAATGCTTAATATCAGACATGTACAAAAAGTAGGATTAATTTACTTGCAGAGTAAATTTTCCATATTCTTTTGAAAGTTGATCAAAAGATGTATAAAACATTTGTTTTAGATGTAAAAATCCCCAAATATAAAACATTGCTATAAACAGTATTTCAACACAGTATGTGGTCAGCTCTTTCTTCAGGCTTCTTGCTAGAATATTCCATCGCAGTATTTACACACATACTACAGGATGAAGCCTGTGATATCATCCATTGACGTTCACCAGATTCAAGAAGGACTTTACATGAAAACAAAAATACATCTAAAATATATATATAATAATTTTGATATATTTCTTGCCCATTTACAAAGTCCTCCTTTTGACTGTCCCTTTATTTCCTTAATATACAAATTCATATTGATTTAAACATTTGAAATATGGATTCTATTAATAAGTAATATTAGGAATAAAGCAGGAAAAGAACAAGGTAATTTCCACACTTGCAAAACCCCATAAACTTACATTATGAACTAGTTAATAATTTGGGGGGACCTATTTTCTCAGAAGATGTATTATTAGTTATGGCAATTAATACTGTTGACACAAGTTTCTAAATAACTGTTCATCTGTGTGAAGGCTGAATTCATTTCACTTACAAAAATAACAACCAAAAGTATGTTAAGAATGTATCAAATGACAATTTTGACAATCTGGAAAAGTCTGTGAAATGGGTGCTTTCATTTAATAAATTGCTTACTTGAGCAAATTTCTATTATTGTGAACCACCAATGGCAAGAGCTGTTAATAGTTAATTCTTATGGCGAGGTCCTTCTAACTTTAATAATGTAGCTCAAAGAAGAATTATGAAAAAGTCAATAAGAGATTTCATATACGCACCCCTTTATCTCCTCTTGCTTTAGAATTGAATTTCACTGTTTTTAATCGGGCTCGTTCTTTCTTCTCAACCCTGGTAAAGGACAGATTATTTTTTAAGTATAATAAACATATTCAAGGCTCTAACTAGAAATCATCAGGATTGCTACTTTAATATGGAGCATTTTTATATTCTAAAGCCTTTAAAAGTCATTTGCATCTCACAATAACAATTTCTGAGGAATGAAATATAGGGCTCATTTTATTATGAAACAAAACCACTTGTGAAGTACAAGTATGTATACTTATATATGCACTCAAATCCATAACTATACTGAAATTATTATGATGCACCACTTCTGAGTTCAGCAATTTTCCAGGTTTTCCATTTGTTCTTGTTTTTGAATACTTAGCTTATGGAACACATATGCTAAGAACTCAGTGTCAGAGAGAAAGCAAATGAAGTAAAATGTTAACAACTGAGGAAAGCAGATGAAGGAAATGTGGGTATTCTTTGTAGTATTCTTGTATTTCTTTTGTACTTATATTTTCTGCAGCTCTGAAATTTTTAAAAATAAAAAGGAGGGAAATAAAAACATTTAAGCTTAATTCATTTTTTTTTCCCCAGGGTCTCATCACTGAACAATTTAAGCTTAATTCCAATGATATATTTGTATAAATACATAAATAACCACTTACAGTACACAAAATAGAGTTTTAAAGTATCTTTGGAAGGATACAGAAGAAATGGTAACCTTAGTTAACTTCTCAGGGAAGAAGGTGAAATGGGTGGGTGGGGAACAGGGTTCAGAGGGGCTCTGTACAGCTGTTAAATCTTTTGAATTTTAAACCTTGTTGAAAGTGTTACCTTTGAAACAAGCAAGCAACATACTACAACAACGTATATAGTGTACAATCTCCAGCCATGTATGAATATTGCAACCAGCATGAATCTTGAAAAATTTCATACAAATTAAGCTTTATAAACCCTTGATTTCAGCATTGCAGTTATATTAGTATACAGCAGAAAAACCTACCCAAAAGCCTATGAATAAATGCATTATCTTTCATTTTTTATTATCTAACTATAAAGTTTTACCATGGGTACAGAAGAACCCTAGCAGTCACGGATTTAAAATTTGTTTTTACTATTCCAGAGCAACCCTGAGGGTCCATGATAGGAATAATTAATTTATAATTTTGCCAAGACACTTATTCAGGGCACTGAAAAACTAACACTTATTACAACTCAAATGGCTTTGTTTTCTAATCATTATTTTGCTTACTAAATAGTTAAGTGACTTCAACTGTGTTTGTCAATACTGTTCCCGAAAGAAAGCTAAGAACTGTAGGAACTCCAAGTCCTTGTGCTATTATTAGACTTAAAGATGTCTAAGAAAGATAACATTCTATGTAAGAAAATACAAGTTTAGAATCCACTGAAGGATGAAATGGCATAATTGGCTGTGATTTCATACTGTAATTTATGGCAGGAAAATTATGTTCTATATTATTATTCATGAATTTGGGGATTTGTAGAGGTGTCAAGGTGTATCTCTTTTATCACTTATGGCTTCAAAATCCAACCTCATACAATTTTTATACAAAAGGAAAAATATCTCTTTCCACCAAAGTCAGCTATATTTCTCATTTGTTGCAGACACAGGTAAAGCCTTTGCAAGATAAAAGATTTCAAGAGATAAAGACAATTTTTAGAAACTCTGACCTTGATATTTACGATGCGAGGTTTCTTTTGACTCAACAAGGCACAGAGGTGGCATTTCTGTGTTTAAAGGAATACTATATTCTATTCTAGGGAAGAAGTTATGCTGAGGGTTGCATTGCTAAAAGAGGAGTTGTCACCAAATAGTTGGATCTTGCTAAAAATATGGATCTAGCCAACAACAGTCATAAATTCCAAAACCACAATTACAGAGATCTTGGCAATATTTCAACATTTGTACTCTTCAAAGTCTATCAACAGATGTACAAATATATATATGGTAGAGACGTTTATAAACAGGAATATGATTTGGCATAAGTATCAATTCAGAGTCTCAACAAAATAAGTATAAGTCCAATTTATGGCTATCTGAAAACTTTTAAGTTTTAGGCAGTTATTTGGCTGAATCAGATCTCATATACAAGTTCTTTTGGGGAAATTATGAACTGACGTTTTAATATCTTTCCCATAAAAGTAGATACATTCAATAACATTCCATTGACCTCAGAGAGGGTTGTTGGGATCACCTTTTTCAAAGAAACTCTGCACTTAACCACTTATGCCACTAGATGGTAAGTATGCATCAGTGAGTGAATCACTACAATAACCAGTTAAAACAAAGAGGGAAGACTACTGAATGCACGGATGGTTCTAAATTAAACAAGAAAAAGAGATGCTATCTAAAAGAAATATCTAAAAATCTAAAATATCTAAAAGAAAATTTTAGATATTTCTAAAAATTTTGCATTTAAAATGCTTTCTTTTTTTTAATCTAGAAGAGGCAATTCACACAATCAAAACCCCTGAAAATTTGAGTTTTAACACCACCTACATGGGAAAACTCATAGCTCAGAATCTGCCTGCAAAGCAGGAGACCTGGGTTTGATTCCTGGGTCAGGAAGATCCCCTGTACAGAGGAGCCTGGCAGGCTACAGTCCATGGGGCTGCAAGAGTCGGAATGACTTAGCAACTGAAATCAAACCACCACATGGGAAAACTATAGAGGTTTTTAATTCTTTCTCCACTGGTATAGATCTGTGGCACAGTGACTTAAAATATACCTACTTTGTTTTTAACAACAAGTAGGACCTTTAGAGAAATTTCTATTTGGAGGCTTCATATTCTCTTGGTTAAAATATAAGTGAAAATTTTGTAAATATAAGTAAAATATTGGTTAAAATATAAAGTGAAAGAAAGTGAAAGTCTCTCAGTTGTGTCTGACTCTTTGTGACGCCATGGATTATACAGTCCATTGGATTCTCCAGGCCAGAATACTGGAATAGGTAGCCTTTCCCTTCTCCAGGGGATCTTCCCAACCCAGGGATCGAACCCAGGTCACCTGCACTGCAGGTGGATTCTTTACCAGCTGAGCCACAAGGGAAGCCCAAGAATACTGGAGTGGGTAGCCTATTCCTTCGCCAGTGGATCTTCCTGACCCAGGAATCGAACCGGGGTCTCCTGCATTGCAGGCGGATTCTTTACCAAATGAGCTATCAGGGAAGCCCAGTTACAATACAAGGTGAATAGAATTAAACGGCTGTGAAACACAATATAAAACACACAAGCATAAAATCATCACTTCAGTAAAAGAAATATAAAAAATCCCAGCAATTATTCACGTTGTCCAATTTTCAAGTGGTAAGAGTCTAACAGACTTATATTTACCTGCGTTTACTGGGAATCACCCCAACTTCATCACTTTCACCAGCTGGTGTAACCTGTCTGGCTTGCCACCATTCATCATCAGAAGCATTAATAACATGGAGGATATCTCCAAATTTGAAGTTCAATCCCTGACTAGGAAGGCCACTGTCTTTAGTCTTGTCATAATCAAAGAGGGCCCTAGATTAAGAAGAAAAAAGTCTGCATTTCTTATAATGATATTATCAATATTAAATAAACAGGATCCTAAAAGTATATATATATAATTTAGGTAGATATGCCAAGCTCAATTTTCTTTTATATACAAGAAGACAATGATTAAAAAGAAATAGCAAAATTAACTTGTTGTGGTAACAGACATACTATTCTCTCAATAGTGTATGAGAAATTTAAAATATTGTATGAGAAAATAAAAAAACATACTTTTAGTACAATCCAATAGCAAACTATATTGAATTCTAAAATGAAGACAAATCTGGTGAGTTGCTCTAAATTAATAATGTAAATATTAAAAGAGACTCTCACTCTCCTCTTTGACTAGACACACTTGGGAGAACAAATTTCCTGACTGATCTGATTCATCATTTGTGGACTGTAAGGCTAGAAGAACAGAGTGATTATTTTCCCAGGTAAGTATTTCTTTCATTTGTTCATAAAACCATAGTGTTAACCAGGGTTTTCAGAGTCAATAACAATGATGAAAACTAATAATACATGACTATATGATGACTTAATAGTTGCCAACTGTTTTGGAAAAAATATTGTAATAATTTAACATAATAATTTCAAAATGTTAGGAATATTTTAAAATTTGATAACAAGAAAATAATGTCCTACTACTTAATTAGTGTACAATATTTAAAGAAATTAAAATTCTTATATTCAAAAAACTTCTCTCAAGAGTAGAGGAAGGATCCCAACAACTACATTTAAAATATAATTAATTGATTCTTTTGTTTTAATTTGGCAACAGGAAATTAGGATACAAATCATATTCCTTTTCATGCTACTCAACTTTTAAGAAGCTGTCTCTTGAAGTAAAACTGAAGAGGGGTGAAATGAATTGACAGCTAAATGAATGAACTAGTTAATGCTTTTCAAATATGTTCTTTCAAGTCTTTTCAGAGGCTAACAGTGTAAAGGAAATAGGTGAATCAAAAGTGGGAAGGTTTACTTAAACATATATTAAAACATATACTACACATTGGATTTTATTTGAAGAAAGAATTCTAAAAGTATAGAATTCTTCTGTAAAAATTAAGATTATAAATGATATAAATGCTAAAGTCATTACTTCAATAAATTCTGAATACTGAGGAAGCATCTTTCTATTGGAAAAATAGAGTGAACATAAAAAAACAAAGGTTTGATATAGTCAGGTATTTACTATTTATTTAAAAAGGTAAAGACAAAGATGATGAAGATACAAATAAACAGAATACAAGATAACAGAGTAGCTTAAGAGGTAGAACAAATGCCACAAGACATTCAGAAAAGGGAAAACTATACCTTAACATTTTTATTATCATAAATTAAACTTCTGAATTACAAAATCAATACAACTATATTACTGATAAGCAATGGAGAAACTCACAATTTCTACCCCCTATGTTAACATTTAAACTTTGCCTTTTAGTATTTTGATTCATAAAAAAAGGGAAGTACTCATGGAATACTTATGTGGGTTATTAATCATAAGAATTAATGAACACTTGTTAATCTACTATCTAACCTAAAGGTTTCTACATAAAACTTTTATCAGTGACTCACATTCACCTATGTATTTTTTCCCTCAATCCTGCTTTCCTCAGATTGAGTTAAGCGCTAATTAGAGTATAACCACTATTCTGAATACAGAGTTTATTATTTCCTTGCTCTTTACCCTTTTTTGCTGTTGGTTTGATTTTACCACACACATATGGATGACTATGTATTTATGTATGATTTTACTTGTTTTAGATCTTTATAAAAAAGCACCATACTGTACATAGTCTATTGTAGCCTTAACTTCATTCTTACTTTTGAAATTAAAAATATATCTACCAACAAGAACCATAAGACTTCTGGTTAATTATGGCAGATTGGCTACATGTGTCTACAGGCATGCCTCATTTTATTGTGTTTCACTTTATTGCACTTGGCAGATATGGTGTATTTTTTTTCCCCCACAAATGGAAGGCCCCTGTGTTGGTCTGGCATGACTACTGGTGTCATTTTTCTGACATTTGCTCATTTTGCGTCTCTGTGTCACATTTTGGTAATTCTCCCAATACTTCAAACTTTTTCATTAATATATTTATTATGGTGATCAGTGATCCTGAATTTTACTATTGTAATCATTTTGGGGTATCACAAACCATGCTTTTTAAGATGGTAACTTGATAAATGTCTGTGTTCTGAATGCTCCACCAATTGGCCCTTTTCCCCACCTCTCTCCCTTCTCCTTGGGCCTCCCTACTCCGAAATATGACAATATTGAAATTGGGCCACTGAAAAGCCTCTTAAAAGGCCACTGACGGCCTCTTAAGTGTTCATGTGAAAGGAAGAGTCACATGTCTCTCACTTTAAATCAGAAAAAAGTTATGCTTGGTGAAGAAGGCATGTTGAAAGCTAAGACAGGCCAAAAGCTAGGCTTCTTGCATTACTAGTAAGCCAAGCTGAAAAAAAACGAAGGTTCTACTTGAGTACACACAGGAAAAACAAGAAAGTGAAAAAGGCTTATTGCTGATACTGAGAAAATTTTAGAGGTCTAGATAGAATATCAAACCAGCCATAACATTCCTTTGAGCCAAAGTGTAACTCAGAGCAAGGCCGAAGCTCTTCAATTCTGTGAAGGCTGAGAGAAGTGGGCAAGCTGCAAAAGTTTGAAGTTTGGTTCCTAAGGTTTCAGGAAAGAAACCGTCCCTACAACATAGAAGTGCAAGGTAAAGCAGCAGGTACTGATGTAGAAGCTGCAACAAATTATCCAGAAGATCTAGCTAGGATAAGTAATGAAAGTTGTTACACGAAACAATAGACTTTCAATGTGGACAAAACAGACTTCTATTGGAAGAAGATGCCATCTAGAACTTTTATAGCTAAAGAGAAGTCAATGCCTGGCTTCAAAACTTCAAAGGGCAGGCTGATTCTCTTGTCAGGGCTTAATGCAGCTGTGAGTTTAAGTTAAGCCAATGCTTATTTACCATTCTGAAAATCCAAGGGTCTTTAAGAACTATGCTAAACCTACAGTGACTTCTGCCTGTGCTCTAGAATTGAAATAACAAAGCCTAGATGACAGTATGTTTGTTTACAACATGGTTTACTGAGTATTTTCAGCATACTGTTAAAAACCTACTGCTCAAAAAAGATTTCTTTCAAAATGTTACTGCTAACTGACAATGTACTTGGTCACCCAAGAGCTTTGATGGAGATGTACAATGAGATGAATGTTATGCTGAGACAACTTCCATTCTGTAGACCATGGATCAAGGAGTAATTTTGACTTTAGATGTCATTAAGAACATTGTTGATTCATGGGAAGAGGTCAAAATGTCAATATTAATAGGAGTTTGCATGAAGTTGATTCCAGTCTTCATGGATGACTTTGAGGGGTTTAAGACTTTAGCAGAGGAAGTAACTATATACATGGTAGAAACAGAAAGAGAACTAGAATGAGAAGTGGAGCCAGAAGATGTGGCTGAACTGCTGCAATCCTATGATAAAACTTGGAAAGATGTTTAAACTCAAAGGATGAGGATGCTTGTGGATGAGCAAAGAAAGTGGTTTCTTGAGGTAGAATCCACTCCTGGTGAAGATGCAGTGAAGCTTATTGAAATGACAACAAGGTATGGGAACATTATATCAACTTACTTGATAAAGCAGCAGCAAAATTTGAGAGAATTGACTGTAATTTTGAAAAAAGTTGACTGTGGTTAAAATACCATCAAGCAGCATTACATGCTCCAGAGATATTGTTCATGAAAGGAAGAGTTATCAATTTGGCAAATTCTATCACTGTCTTATTTTAAGAAATTGCCACAGCCACCTCAAACCTTTAGCAACCACCTCCCTGATCAGTCAGCAATCATCAACATAGAGGCAGGACCTTCCATCAGAAAAAAAATTTTTTTAATTGCTTAAGGCTCGTTGAAAATTAGCATTTTTTTTAGCAATAAAGTATTTTAAAATTGAGATTATATTTTTGAAGAGCCATAATGCTATTGTACATTTATAGGCTACAGAACAGTGTAAATATAAGTTTTATATGCACTGGGGAACCAAAACATTCATGACTTCTTTTATTGTGATATTCACTGTACTGTGGTCTGCAACTGAACCTGCAAAATCTCTCAAGTAATGCTTGCATTTTCTTTCCATCCTGAAACTCACTAAAATGACAAAAACAACAACAACAAAAGATAAGTACAAAAGAGAGATGACAGCAGGAGAAGACAGAGTTTAACATGGTTTTGAATGATGGTAAATGGCGTACCTGAAGAGAGGGACTGAACTAAAATAACCGAAGTTAAGATTTATTTACTCCACAAGACCCTAGAAATGTTCACAAATTAGAAATGCACACTATCCAGGTAGGCAGAGATAAATTACAGCAGTGAAAAGAGAAGGACTGGTAGAAATTATCATAGTAATTAAGTGTTACTCAAACAAAGAATATTTTATTATAAAAAAGATACCGGAAAAGAAAACTGTTGGATGATATGTCATAACAACTTAAAAAAATTTCTAGTCCTTATGTACTTTGTCTTTATCATACTATTATTATTCAAGAGGTTATATAACTTTCATTAATAAAATTATAATAATATTCCCAAAGACATACTACTCCTAAAAGACATACTATCAGGAAATCAATCATAAAAAAAATTTCCTTGGTTTTCAATACTGCATTTTCCTTGCAATATACTTTTCTACAGTGAAAACTAATCATAGTGAAAATCCTGAAAGAACTTGCATGCATAAATGAAGACTGCTATAACTAGAAATTAAAAAAAGTTTACCTGACATAGAGGGATCGCTTCTGGCTAGTTCGAAGAGAACCTGAACCTGAACTAATGCTACTATTCATCATCTGCTCCCGTAAGTCATGTATTTTGGCTTCAAAACGACTGTATTCTGATAGAAGAAAAAAGAAAAGTAAATTCATATTTTATATCCAAAAAAATTACTTGAAGATAAAGTATTAAATATGTTAGCTGTCTTAAAATTGATTAAATGTGGTCAGACTCTTATGAGAGTAATCTATACAAGATTTTGCCTAATATGTAAATTTCAAAACATAACAATCTTCTAAATGTACCATAAATTAGAACTGGCTGAGAATAGTATTTTCAGTACACTATTTTAGAGCTTATATCACATTTAATAAATTAAAAGACAATCTCCATGCATCAAATAGCAGTATTAATCTTACTTTAGTGCTGAATTTAACTGTAAATTTTAAAAAGTAGGATTTATTCTAATTTCTATACTGAAAAAAGTCTAAAATAATTTACACTAGACACTTTGTTTACTGACTTTTTCCCTATGAAGAAGTCAGCTAATTATATTTTCACATTATACAATGTGAGCAGAGTCAGTAATATGGGAAAAATATGCCTTAGAAGCTAATGAAATTGACTTTACTTCAACTCATTTTATAATTTACAAATTTTCAAAACAGCAAACTAAGACACAAAAAGCAATCTGAAGGAATAAAATATATTATTCAAGATAGTTTTTATACAAAAACAAATGATTTTGAAGATGGATGATTTTAAATTATTCCATACATTAAAAACTACCAAAACTATTAATAATAACAAGTTTATAATCACTTAAAAAATACTACAATTACATGGTTATACCCACTTATACCTTTTTCTCTATTTACAATGACCAATTGTCTAACAGACAAGTCAGATACCATCAGATTTTCTTATAAAACCAGTATCATAACAAAAACAAGTTATGTCTGGAGTGTGTGTAGTTTAAGAAGACAAAAAGTAAACATGATTATTGCTGCATTGCTCTTCGTTTTACCACAGTCACCAAATTTATTTGCTGGATACCAAGACTAATTAACTGTAGCCTGTCAGGCTTGTCTGTCCATAGGATTTTTCAGGCAAGAATACTGGAGTGGTTTGCCATCTCCTTCTCCAGGGGATCTCTCTGACCCAGAGATCAAACCTGTGTCTCCTGCAGGTGGATTATTCCTTACCTGCTGAGTCACTGGGGAAGCCAACTGAAGCAACAATTCATCAAAAAACTCAAAAATATTTAAATGTTCACAATAATATATATTCTTTTATTGTTCTTTAAAAATATAATAGAAAATTTAAAGTATAAAAATTAGTAGACTGATTAGTAAAAATGAATCCCTGACAATTCAACAATTATCACCTCATGGCAAATCTTTAGGCTGTGAAGACACAGCTAAGACACAGATGGATGAATGAAGACATAGGTTAAAAATATGAAGTGAATCTTGAGTTTACACTGGCTCTTCTAATTAAAATTAGTACCATTAGGTTTTTACTTAATCTCTTTTATCTCTAAATGCTTTCTTACATATGAAGAATCCTGGTTCTCAACACACTGGGGATAACAGAATTACAGTACTCCATCACAACTTACTTGTTTATAATAGCAACATTACAATCATTACACAATCACTGAAAATAGTTAACTATCTTCCCTAGTTCTTTTTATTTTGGAGTATGTTCTGTTAGAATTATACAGTTGAACAGCATTTTAAAATCACTTGGAATATTCCTTCCTAGGTGTGAATGCTACCAGATGGATATACATCAAGGTTCATTTGTTCATTTTTATTTTCAACTTCACTTTTTAGGGGTCGCTTTGTAAACTTTCCATTTTTTTTTTTATACATAGGTAAAATAGTTCCAAAGTCAAATCTATAAAACAAGGATATTAAACAAAGATATCCCTTTCTCCCTACCCTATTCTGGTCATTATAAACATTTAAAGAAAGGTTTATCCTTCCATTTAAAATAAGTAAATATATGTTCACACAAATATGTTTACACTTATTCTATATTATTTTAGTAAACATATACTTTATTTATACATATTTTGTAATTATGTGTATATGTACACACACATATATGTATTGCTCCTTCCTTAATAAACCGTAACATACACATTTCTCCCCCTTGCTTATTTTATTCAATAATAAGTATAGCAGTGGTCTTACTGCAGTAATAGTAAGAATGCTCCACACCATATACAGATGTCCCTCCTTTTTTTTTTTATAGCTACGTGGTTGTTTTATTTCTAACCTCTGTCTCTGTTACAAGAAGATACTGTATAGGGTTAGATTTTGCTTTACTATCAAATCTGAAAATTGTTTTCTTGAAACAATTAAGGTGAGTTAATTTTTGATATGACTGAAGTGTGTGTGAACTCCAGTTCTATTCATACTATTCTATGTTTATATGTTGAATATATATGAATATATTTACAAATATGCCTTTTATATAAATAGCCTGAGGCAGATTATATATTCCAAGGATGCCTGGCATCCCATATGGTCTTGTACTATGTGACCTTGCCATTTCCCATCAAGAGGTGAAGTCTAATCCCCTTCTTCAATTTGGGCTGGTCTTATGACTTAACTCTAAGCAAGTGAATGTGGTAGAAATGATCATATGTGACTTTCCTGGTTAGATCAGTAGAGTCTGTGGAACTTTTTCCTGGTTCTTATGGGGTGCTTGAACTGGAGGAAGCCAGGGATCATGTAAGAAGTCCAAGCACCGCTCTGTAGAGGTCATGCAATAATGCTCTGAGCCTAAACCTTTAGCTGGTACCAACAAAGTCACAAGAAAAGGAGAGAGAAGCCATTCTAGACCTTCCAAAGTAGCTTATCCATCTGCTGAATCCCATTAAGTGACTTCAGTCTATGCCACAAGGACCATCTAAGCCAAAATTCTGGCTGAATTCCTAACCTACTGAATCCATAAAATGATTGCTATCTTAATCCACTGAGCTTTAGGGGTAGTTATGAACTAACAGTAACTAGAACACAATCTCACTGTGTAGTCTATGTTTTTGTTCACAAATATACACACACACACATGGACAAGCCTTTCTAAGTTTATAAATATACACACACACACTAGATTCCTAAACAAGGGATCATATATATTATTTAAATATAATATATAAAAAATTTATATAAAATTTATATTTTACTAAACATGTTTATAAAACATTTATATACACTTAATAAAATATATCTACATAAAAATTATATATTTATAAAAGTGAATATATAAACATAAAATTAGGAAGCTTTATTCTGTTGTTCTAATGATAACCCTTTGTTTGGATTTTGACCCCTACTATGAGCAATCTCCCCAAATCTGATTTGAAACATTATTCTTTTATGTTAATAACTTCAAAGCTATCAGAAAGTTTATTCTATGTTAATATTATCTTCAATTCTACCCCCACGTTCTGATAACTGCATTTTCTCCAAATTGTCACAGCATACAGTTTTTTCATATTATACACTCTTTTCCTTATAACTATCTTAATTACTAACATCAGTCTTTATATCAGTATCTCTTCCATCATCTTGGGTGTCTGAAGTTTGTTCTTTCTTCTCAGGAAGGGTTTATGTGAACTCCAATTCTTCACTAATATATTTGACTGCAGTCTTTATATTTCAAGCCAGTTTGTTTCAGTTTCTTTCTCTGATTCTTAAGTATACTGACTGCACTGTCTCCTATAAACTACTGCTGATGAAGTTCTGATGACAACTTCATTCTCTTTTCTTTAAAAAACCTTTTTTGAGGGCCTGCAATTTCACCAACATATTTTTAATTTCAATAATTTTATTAGAATATTTCTCAGTGATTGTTATCACCTTAGGTACCTGGACAATCCTTTTGACCTTCTGATATGCAGTTTTAATTTTTTTTTAATTTTAGAAAAGTTTTCCTGTTTATACATTTTTGTTTAGTTGTACTGGTTTTTTCCTATGAGATTCCTATTATATGTATGTCGAATATTCTCTGCCAACTTTCTGTATCTGTCACTCTCAAATCCATTATTATTTTTTAAAAGATTAATATACTTTTCAAAATTGAAGTAATCACAAACTGTTTTTCCTGAACCATTTGAGAGTAACTTGCTATCATGATGTCTCATCACTCTTGAATTCTCAGTGTATATTTCCTACAAATAAAGATGTTTTTTAATACAATCACAAAACCATCAAAATTAAGAAAGCAACATTAATACATTACTACATCATGCTCACATTCAAGTTTTCTCAATAATGTCATTAAGAGCAAATCAATCAAGTTTGAAACCATGAGTTGTCTTATGAGAGTACATAGGCATTTAAACTGTCGTATTTTAAAACATCCCCTCCAGTGAGAGCAGTTCCTCAGTCTCCTTGACTTTGCAATCTTACTACTGCTGAAAACTACATGTCAATTATTTTTTAGAACTTCTCTTTAGATTTGTTGATGTTCCCACATGATGAGTCCTGCAACTTTGGCAGCAATGTTACAGAAGAGATGTATGTTTCTTCCAATGCACCCTACCAGGTGGGATACATTTTTGATTTGTCCCACTACTGATGCTATTAACTTTTAGCACTTGATGAAGGTTGTGTCTGCCAGGTTTCTTTACTGCAAAATTACTTTTTTTTTTTCAATTGCAAATAATAAGTTATTAAAACCATGCACACTTCTCCATTCTCATCAAACTTTCAATTAACTCATTTATTTGTATTAGTAAAGACTCATTATTTCCTAGTTCATTCAGTGGATTACTATCAGGTATTATTATCATAAATTTGATGCTCCAATTGTTCCCTATTTGGCCTTTTGAACTGGATTATATACCCTTTTGACATGCCTCCCATCATTCCTTGAGTACCATGCTTTCTGGCATAAAATATTACAGGATAATCTAATACTTTCCCTGCCCAACTCTTGAAACAAGATATTTATCCAAACAGCCTTGGCAATTTAGAATGGGAATGGCAAATAGATGGGGAAACAGTGGCTGACTTTATTTTTTTGGTCTCCAAAATCACTGCAGATGGTGATTGCAGCCATGAAATTAAAAGACGCTTACTCCTTAGAAGGAAAGTTATGACCAACCTAGACACCATATTAAAAAGCAGAGACATTACTTTGTCAACAAAGGTCTGTCTAGTCAAGGCTATGGTTTTTCCAGTAGTCATGTATGGATGTGAGAGTTGGACTATAGAGAAAGCTGAGTGCTGAAGAATTGATGCTTTTGAACTGTGGTGTTAGAGAAGACTCTTGAAAGTCCCTTGGACTGCAAGGAGATCCAACCAGTCCATCATAAAGGAGATCAGGCCTAGGTGTTCATTGGAAGGACTGATGCTGAAGCGGAAACTCCAATACTTTGGCCACCTGATACGAAGAGCTGACTCATTTGAAAAGACCCTGATGCTGGGAAAAATTGAGGGCAGGAGGAGAAGGGGACGACAGAGGATGAGGTGGTTGGATGGCATCACTGACTCAATGGACATGGGTTTGGGTAGACTCTGACAGTTGGTGATGGATAGGGAGGCCTGGTGTGCTGCAGTTCATGGGGCTGCAAAGAGTCGGACATGACTGAGCGACTGAACTGAACTGAGTATTTAGAAACCAAGATCTGAGTCTTAGGTGTGTTGACTGCTACTGGGGTGGCACTGAGCCCACATCTTTTCAGTGGACTGAGCTAGAGAATTACAACATATGTATGTAAAGTAGATACACATTTATGTTTATAATTGTATAAATGGAAAACAATATGTTCATACTAATTTTTCAATTCTAATATTATATGGTTTATATTTTTCCCATTTTCTATATTTATAACTCTCTTCTCGAACAGTAAAAGTTACAGATAACATTACCCTTAAAATAAATATTCATTTGATCAATCTCTCTATGGAACTAGTCTTCTGTCTTTAGAACCACCTACTTTCCAGACTGGATTTGGACCAGTCCAATGTGTAACCATCTCACTTTGCTCAGGTTCCCACTTCTTACACCAGGACAGCTCCTGCCCTCATCAGGGGTCAGTCCTATTGGGTTACCATAGCTGTCCCCTACCTTCCTGGTCTTGCAATGCACCTAACTACCTTGCTATCCTTCACATACAATGGCTTTAATACAAAATTGATTAGGATGTGGAAGGGAAAGAATTCTTTAATTTTTATTTTTAAAAGTTTCCTGTTTTTCTACCTACTTGCTTTAAATAACTATTGTGCTCCTTCTAAACTAAATTTTTTTTAAAAAATGCTCTTTATTTCTAATAATTTGAGTTCTATTAACTCATTTACATTTTTCTTCCACATCATCATCAGTTTTCTTTAACTTGTTTTGCAATATTAGGTTATACTTTTCATTTGTTTTCTGGGCATGTCATTCTGGCATACTTTCATTGTAGAGACATTATTCTGATCCTCATATTCATTTTTCAAATAGGTTTCCATTGGATTAAATCTTGATCCTTTTCTGTTGTTCATTTTTATGTAAATTAGTTTTCTTGAACTTTCAATTAAAGATAAAGAGTACTGGGTCAGGATTTTTCAAGTTTTCTATCTTCACAGCTCTAGAACTCCTTTTTGCCAAGTTTCTGTCAAGTGTTCAAAGACGTATCTCATACACTGTGAGATTTCTGGGTGCTGTTCTTTCCTCCCATTCATCTGGACCTTCCAGAAGTTCTCCCTTAGTGAGGGGCTTTGAACTAAAATTGAGCTATAGCTGTTAACTGTACCAAGGGGCTCAGACAGATCCAGCTCCTTCACACCTTACTGAGATACCTTGCACTCACATACAGACTGTGCAAAAACCCTTACAGCTTCAGGTGCTGTTCTCAAATTGATCCACTGCATTTTTAAATGAGTACAGACTGACTTTCAGGCTTCTATCACTTCTCCTCGTACAGATGCTGATATCACTATCACAGGGTCTTACAGCTGTTGACAGCTTGTTTATTCTTGTGTGTATTTTGGGGCTCACAGGGATATCCTTTCATCTGATTCTGCGATTCTAATTTTTTTCTGGGAGTGAGGAGGAGGAAGTTCTGGGTGATTCAGTTATAAATCTACTATCTTATTTTGTATGTTCTCTTTATCACCCTATGATAGCCACTAAAATGTTCCATCATATTAGTGGCTATCCTAGAAAACTATTAGGAAGTGATGAGTTTTATCACTTTTATTTTAAAGTTTCATAACCTTTAACATTATAATCTTTTAAATATAATTTATCTGTACATTTGTGTAATTTTCAATAATCATCATGTTTAACAACTAGTTTGCAAAATTCCTGAAAGTTTAACAACCGACTCCTGTAAGACAGTACATCACTGAACTTTTTCAACAGTGACTTCTGTGATTCTTTAGCTCTCTGAGTTCCCAGTTTCCCTTCACTTTTTGTTTGATAATTCCTTACTGTCTTAGCAGTGATCTGATGCTTTTAAAAAAATATTTTTTATTTGGCCACACCAGATCTTAGTTAAAGCACATGAGATCTTCGGTATTTGTTGCAGCCTGTGAACTCTTAGTTGCTCTATGTGGACCTAGTTTCCTGAACAGGGATCGAACCCTGGCCCCTGCATTGGCAGTGTGGAGTCTTGGTCACTAGACTGCCAGGGAAGTTGCTCCGATGCTTTTAATTAGATGTTCATTATACTTCATGCAGCACTATTAGTTGTTTTCAGCCATTTTGCAAACTGAATCATCCAAAATCCTAGTATTCTACATTTTAGAAATTTAAAAACTTTCTGTAAAAAGATCACATTACCTCTTACAGTGAGGCAGAAAATGTTCTTTGCTGAGATCTAAGTTACTACAAAGCAACTAAAGCTCAGATATTCAACATTTAAGATATTAGAGATCTAAGGTAAATTCCTGACAATATCTTAAACTTGTGCCTTACTGATTTTGTTCACTCTGTTCAGATTTTCATATTTATGGTCGTTACTTACTATTAACAATTCCTCATAACCATCTGCCTGTTTCGAACGTACTTAAATACTTTCCTCAAAGTTAGTTTTCCTTTAAACCTCCCATTTTATTTACCTAGCTAAGATTCCTATCTTTTCTTTTTGTTTCAATTAACTCATACTTTCAGCTCTAAGAATTTTCACCTTATACTCATCCTCTGTTATCTTTTCTTTTATTTTGGAAGAAGAGTCTCATTTCTTTTCTCTTGTTAAGTGATTTGTATCCCTCTTCTAAAAATTACACCACAACTCATTTCAGGAAAGCTACCACTGGAGAGAAGTAAAATGTTAAAGAGATAATCTCCACTAAGCATTTCAGAAATTTCTGAATCAAACTATATTCCCTATCATGAAGTATGTTAGGGAATCTCTGAACTATTGGCTACAAGTTAAATAGTATGTGTATGACTGCAAGAGGAGAGACAATATTTAATAGCCAACTTCCTGCATTTTGTTTCCCTTTTCAACTTCTAATCTTAGTTTGTATCTCCATACTAGAAGTGAAAAGGTAGAAGAAAGCCAGTGGGAAGAGAGTGGGGAGAAATTTTATCTCCTCTAATTTCTTTGAAGCTTGCAATCCCATCTGTGAAGAATAAAACTTATTCATACTCTATAATGAAATATATTAATTAAACATAAGAGTTAACATCTGAGAGCAACAACTGTCAGAGAATGGATACTAAGACTGGTCTAGAAACAAAAAGTCAAAGTTTCTGAGTCAGAAGTCAGGCTGGTTGTTTTAAGTAGTTAGGAAAGAGTTAGAAAGGTATAGGAAGGAAAGTAAGTTAGTGAAAAAAATTAATTAGGAGCCTGCTACAGAACATCACTTTAAGAAATGACAAGTGCTTGCAAAGAAATGCTACTAATCCAATACAACCTCTCTATTCAGTCTCCAAACTTTCTGGTTGCTACCAAAAGTATTTATGAAAATAAGATAAGAAGATGCACAAAACTCCATCCCTGTAACTCAGATTTAAATTAAACCTTTGAAACTGAGAAAAGTGGCTCTGGCCAAACCTCTAAGCTTTTCTAGGCTTTAGTCACTTGAAGATTAGGGATAGCAACACCAGTCTCGAAAATGTTTTTTTCTCCTAAACAAAACAAAATAAAATACCTCACAAATTTAAGATTTATCCACTGGGAAAGAAAATACATTTAATATATGTTTAATTCTTTCCTTTTGCTCTTTTTCCTTTATCATATCATTGCAATATAATTATTTCTGAAACAAAAAATAAAGTCTGAAAGTTACAGTATACAATGAGTTAACAGTGAGATAAAATATTTTGAGTTTAGAACTTTTTGTGAAGGGAAGTAGCTTTACTATGTGCTCGAGAGGTATTCAACGTATGGAGATCATTTGGAACCCCAGAGCTGTCACAGAGATTATTTTAAACTGAGGGCATTTGAGGTCCAACAAACATAGAAAAAAGCCTTCTTAAAGCTTTCCTTATCTGACTAGAAGTAGCAATTTCTGGGAAACGAGGCTATTGTATAATAACTCTCCTTTCTTGGGGAGCTTTACGGCCTTGAAGAAGATGGAAAGACTACTCTTACTGTAGAGACAAATATTGTCACAAACTTTCTCCTAAAAATGTTCTTTTCTTTCCTTAAGAAAACTATTTTGTTTTTCCATTATAAGACTTTTCTCTCCACTCCCCTTTCCAAACTCTGTTAGGCAGGTAAGCCTTTAACTTTAACCATTTAATAGTGGTGCTGGAGAAGACTCTTGAGAGTCCCTTTGACTGCAAGGAGATCAAACCAGTCAATCCTAAAGGAAATCATCCCTGAATATTCACTGGAAGGACTGATGCTGAAGCTGAAGTTCCAATACTTGGGCCACCTGATGTGAAGAGTTGACTCATTGGAAAAGACCCTGATCTAGGAAAAACTGAAGGCAAAAGAAGGGGTTGGCAAATAATTAGATGGTTAGATAGCATCGCTGACTGAATGAACATGAACTTGAGCAAACTCTAGGAGATAGTGGAGGACAGAGGAGCCTGGGGTGCTGCAGCCCATGGTGTCGCAAAGAATTGGACACAACTGAACGCCTGAACAACAATGACAATTTAATGACCTGGCTACTTCTCATACTTGTTGGCTCCCTGTACGCATACAAAATAAAAACTTTTCTTCTGTTAATGTGTCTTCTGTCAATTTAATTCATAGATCCCAGCCCCTGAAACTAAAAGGGCAGAGGAAAAGTTTCTTCTCCTCTACAAAGGGCTAGCAATAAATTTTAACCATGTAACAGCTGTGTAACTGGCAAGTTGCTTAACGTTCCTGTGCCTTATTTCATTAAACTGTAATGAAAATAGCACTAAAAGTGCCCACTTTAAGGGCTTTATGGGAATTAAAAGAGGTAATAAATATGGTTAGATGTCTGGCATATATTTTTTTCTATTACAGTCTATATACCCAACTTATTTGTCAAAATTTTCTATATTCTGGATATGCATTAAAACATCAGAATAGTAATTCCAGTGCCTGTGTTTGATTTCTGATTGTAATTCCCCAAAATGACTAGTAGTAAAGTTCTAAAAAATATATTGTTGCTTATTTTTGGAGTTAGCAAAACTGAGGGGAGGTAGATGAAGTCCTTCTAAATGTTTTGTAGAGGTTTTCATACTTAGAGCCTATGTCATAAAAGTTTAAAGTATATCGGCTGAAAAACTTGTTAACAGTATTTCATGGATGACTAATAGGCAAGCTATAGATCCTGAAAGATAAAAACTTGCTCTTACCAAAGAAGCTTACCTCTTTGCACATATGTATATATGTCAGATTATCAATGAAGCAGAGAATCCAAAGGGGTCTGTCATTATTAAAGTGAAGATACTAACTGTAAGGAGATGACTGATTATCAGAGTATCAGGCAATTCCATTTGTACTTTGGAAAATAGTCCCCTCACTGAGAAAGAAAATCTGACTCTTATCTTCAATTTATATCCTTGGCTCTCACAGCAGTTACACACTGATGATGTGGAATATGTTTTTTTTTTTCTTTTTAAGTGCTGTATGACAAAAATACATTTATTAAAACTACATAATTAAATAATATTAAAACATAAAGCCACTGTGTCACTGCCTAATAGACAAACATAAGGTAAGTAGCAATAAAGAAAAGAGGACAGGTAAGTTTTCAAAGTACCCAAAACACACTTTTAAATTTTAATTCTATTATCCTTGGTCTTCTGTCATTCTTTATAGAATGTCATTTTTTCTCTCGGCCCATTGAAAGCCTGCCCATTCATTAGGCTTCCAGTTAAGTTCCAATCCTACTCTATGGCATTTTTCCCTTTATAGCATGCAATATGATTTACCTCCTCTTGAATTTCTAAGGTAGTTTGTTTTCTGTGCTCTATCGGTACTTATGTTGTGTTTATTAGGCAATGACACCACAGCTGTGGTAAAAAAAAAAATACAGTATAAGTCAATACTGCCAGGCTAAACACTTATCAAAATATTCCTAGTGAAAAGTACTTACATTTTTTAAGGCAACAGACCTGGGACTGAATCCTAGCTATTGCTAGCTTTTATTGAGTCTATATCATCATCTGTATGTAGGGATATAGCTATGTGTTTCATAAAGCTCCAGAGCAAGGCTTAAATAAATAAAAACAAACAGGCACCTAAATAAACATATAAACTGTGTTAAGTGTTATAACGAAAAATATCAACAGTGCTAAAAGAAATGGAATCATAAGAGGGAGCCAATCATATAAATAACAGGGGGAAAAATATTCTAACAGAATGAACAGAGAATTAGGAAAATACCTGCTGTAATCAAGGGTCTGAAAGAAGGACTATATGGTTAGAGCTTAAGGAGCAAAAAAATGAGTAGAGGGAGCACAGTAAAGCCAAACATGTTATACTGTGCTCAATCACACATGGCCTTGCAGGCTCTATTAGGATTTTATTCAGAGCATAACTGGAAGTGTTTTAAATGGGAAATGATACAATCCAATCTTTTTATTTTAAAAGATGATTTTGGCTGATGGCCTGGAGAAAGTAAAAGAAAGAAGTAAGGAGACTTGCTGGAGGCTATGAGAAAAGTTCAGGTAAGATATGACAGTGGGTTTGGTCAGGTTAGTGGCCGAGAAATAGAGGGTGAGAAAAGGGAAGGGAGGTCAAGGCTGAGTCCTAGTCTTCTGACTTAAGCATCAATGGAAATGCCATTTACTGAAGGAGTAAAAGAAATGTTTCAGACATGCTCAGTTTCAAACATTAGGGAGAAATACATCTGGAGAAATCAAATAAGTAATGTCTGGTGTTTAGGAGATATTTGGGGAAAAAAGATATATACACAAGAACAAGTAACATAAGAGTCTAACCTTAAAACAGAAGATGTCTGCTAAGTAGTAGTTACTTGAATAAGCAATGTTGGATGCAAATTCTCCTTGATACAAAAATGGCTCCATCAAGATTAGAAAAGTTGAAAGTTTTGAATATAACTAAAGAAAAAGTGTCAATCAGAAAGATTCACACAGAAGAAAAGCATAAAAATCACAAAAAAGAACAACAAAACCAGAGTACAAGCACAGAAAAAGATAATCTGAAAAGGAGATTCCTAGGCCCACAAAATACCTATCCTAGGACAAGGGAAGCCCACCTCTGCCAGCCATGGGTGGCAGGGATGCCCAGTGGGTACAGAGGCACATTTCAGGCTTAGGCAAGAGTCACTAAACACACCGCTGATAAATGAAAGATCCCTGTCCTGATCTACGCTCACCAAGCATCAAAGCAGTTCTCTTATCAATTTTTATCTCTTTATTAATAAGGTAATATTTTTAACCGGGTTTCAGAAGATTCTTCATAAACATTAACTAGAATATATCTGGATTTTGACCATTCTGAGTTTTCTATCATGCTGTGTATTTTCAATATAAAGAATCACTTCCTTTTAATTGAGGAAAGTTTTCTTGAGTGAATTATAAGTTCAAGCATTTATTCCCTTCTTTTAAAAAAAATTATTTTTTCCAGAAAGTCTAATTATTATATGCTATAATATAACACAGCATCCCTGGGTTGGGAAGATCCCCTAGAGAAGGGAAAGGCTACCTACTCTAGTATTCTGGCCTGGAGAATTCCATGGACCATACAGTCCATGGGGTGTCAAAGAGTTGGACACAACTGAGCGACTTCTCATATATATATATATATATATATATATATAAAACAACCTGTTTTTCTCTCTGACCTTTAAAAATTCTCTTTGCTTTTGTTTCATTTTGTTTACTTTTCCTACTGTATTCTTTATGTCCCATATTGAATTTTCTATAATGTCTCTTTGTGTTTCAACTTAAGAAAACGGTTTGCTTTCTTCTTCTTTCCTGGGTTATGCTAGCTCAAAATCAATTTCTTCTGGTTGTTAAGCCATCTTTTCCTCTTGCTTATAAGCTTTGTTGTTTGTTTCCACCTCTTCTTATTAATATCTCTGTATGAATGCCAGGCCAGTTCCTGTTAAACTGCTTATTACTAAATGAGTTGGCTGTACCAGAAAGTTTGGAGTGCAGGGTAGAGTTGAAAGCATATTTTTAAATCCTTTAAAACCAAAAAATTGTCAACTTATCTGATACTAGCAAGACAGATGGTTTTGACCAAATATGGGTCCCTCAAGTTCTCTAAACAAAACCACATCAAGGATGGCTTTTGCTAGCTTGCTACTCCAATTTTCATGTGCCCTGCTATAAACAAGGCGTTTATAGCCTCTCACCTTTAGGAAGTTCAATTTAAGTTTGGTTACCACTGAGCATTCTCAACATTCATGTTTTTTTTTACCCTTCTCTTCTATCCATGTAGCTTTTGCCAGATCTTAACCTGCTTAAACAGCCTTTACCTGTATTTTGTTGCCCAGATATTATACCTGTCTTCTTAGTTTTGCTTAATGCTAGGTGAAGCTGTATGGATAGAAGTATGTTTACGTTTTATTTTCCTTGTTGCTTTTGTATTTGGTTTCCACATAATACACCTATTGGCAAGAACGTGTTGGCCAGAAGATAAAAGCATGGGTAAGTCCCAGTGGCAGCTTTTGTTTCTCACAAAAATTAATAAGTTGGCATTCTGAGTTCATCTATTATTCTTTAATTTGTTTGATTAATGTGATTTATTTGGAACTTACCTCTTACATAAATGAATTTATTTTTGTTCAGTTACGAACCTAGAATGTTATGGTTTATAATAAATATTATACTATGAAATAGCAAGCAATGCCGAATATACTACTTTGATCACATAACACACATATTGGGGTTTTGTTATAGAAATAAATTCTGCTCTAAGAAAAGAATAATAAATGTAACTAAACTAATGTTGCCAAATTATAGAATGTTTTGCCTGGCTCCTTTAGTCACATCATTTTTTCCTTCTTCACCTTGTTTATGAACATTAACTAGTATGCTATGTTTTCTTTTGGGTGTTTAAGCTTTTTAAATTCCACTGAGGTTTCACTGAAACGGTTATGTTGATGTACACTAGAGTCTTATGTATGTTTAACATGACCTCAAATTTTCCATTATCATCTCCCAGCAGGAACCTGGCAAGGTTATATCCATAAGACTTCACTATTTAGAAACATATCATATTCCAAATTTGTATTCTTTTTTTTAAAGTAACAATAAAAGCTACTAGAGTATCTTAACCCTGATATTAATAAATATAATCTAATTCAAAAGTCAGAAAAAATTGAGATAACTTAATAGACTATCTTTGCTTTTCAACCACTAAGTTAGCAAAAAGTATCTTTAAAAGTATGTGTTTGGTTAGATGACAGATTTAAAAAAATAAACATTTAAAAATTAATCCAAATAATGATGAGATATTCAAAGAGTTGGCAGATACAAGTTCCTATGGTCTATTCAAAAGCACGTTGATCTGGATGGTGAATCAGATTCTAAGTAAACAAATAACAGGGTTTCCCTGGTGACTCAGTGGAAAAGAATCCTCCTGTCAATGCAGGAGATGTGGGTTCAATCCCTGGGTCGGGACGGTCCCCTTGAGAAAGAAATGGCAACCGACTCCAGTTTTCTTGCTTAGGAAATCCCATGGACAGAAGACCTTGCAGGCTACAGTCCATGGGGCTGCAAGAGTTGGACATGACTTAGTGACTAAACAGTAACAGCAACGAAAAAGTAACAGATTAATGAATCAGACAAAAACACAAAAAGAAAGCTAAGCTTTGGAAGTTAAACATTAAGAGGAGGACTTCTAAAAACTGAAATAAAAAATAAAAACAGACAACAAGAATTTATTACCTTCAGGTCGGTACTGTGCAACAATTGTGACAGCCTGGCCAGCATTTTTTAAAGCAGCTGCTGCCTGCTCATGGCTGGCAGTTCTGAGGTCAACACTGTTTACCTGTAAATCAAATCAAATATTAAATTCAAAAGAAAACCATCACACTAATCAGAAATCATAATAGCCTGTTTGTTAAGAAGGCATAGATTAAAAAAATTATTTTATGACTAAATATTTTCTTGTTTTGATTTACTAAAAATAAATTGCACAGTAAAACAAGACTACTATCATTCAAAACAATTTTATTCACTAAAAATACTATGTTCACTGTCAAGTGAACAAAACCAAAACATTTCCCCCTAGGTTTCTAGAAGGCTGTCTATCAATCTCTTGAGAAATGTTCCTTAATTTGGCAACCTGAAAAATCAAAAGTGTCATCATTTTGTACATTTCTGCCATATTTTCACTATTATTAATCTCAATTTCAGTTCTCTTCCTTCCTTTCCTAAACTAAACCTTCTATTCTTTAAGAGTAACTGGAAAGCAAGAACTTCAAGTATTAAAAGAGCTCAGATCTCACAGACTGACATTAAATACAATAATGTTACTAAATGAGCAAAAAGACATTCTTTTCTTTTTTAATATGGGGACCTTCCTTGGGTGAGGTGATCAATCCCACTCTAGAAGAATAGGCAATTAAATTCTTCTTTCTGAAAGGCTGCCAGTACCTAGTACACTGCACAGTACTCTACCTTTAGTGACTGAAACTTTTACACTACAAGAAAAACTTAACAGGACATTGATGTGAGCATTAGACTTAAATGTAACTAATTTAAATATTTAAGTTGGCCTTCCCCCCTAAGAACTATCAATGAATATAATACAGCAATGTTTGGGACCTTTAATGAATACTTTTGGGAAGGAAGAGAAACTATCATGCAATTTTTATATGAAAGCTTGTTTCCTCAAAATCTCTTCCAAAACTTGTTAAAAGTTACACACCAATTTTGTAAAATTTGACTATAGCCCAGAAATTTCTGGGACATTTAAAGAACATTTAAAACAGTGAAGACCTGATGTTTTATATTATCTATAAAGGATATCACTATGTAACTAGTTAACAAGTGCATACACCTTTCGAATGAAAATCAAGACGCGAAAACCTTAATCTAAACGAATGTAACGTATCATGGTTTTATTAGAGAATATCTCTAGCTAAAGGCCATAAAAAACTCAACACAATGTATAAATAGCTTTACATTGAACATAAAATCCTAATTCTAGCAGAAAAAATTAGAGAAGAAATATAAAAGGTAGACAAACTTTCAAAGATTGTTGTAGAAAATATTATAGTTTTTAATTATAATTATTTCCTAGCATCAAAGCCTTTGGCTACAGAAAAAATCTGAAGACAACCAATATAGATTCAAAACAGAATAATTTGTTAACAAGACTACAAATTTCAAATGTTCCTAAATAATGCCAAACATTTTAATGTAAAACATTATCAAGGACATTTTAGAAGAAATCTTGGTACTGAGAAGCACACACAGTGTAAACAGACTTAAGGTCATTAAAAGAAAAAAAACCCACCACTTAAAAATATGGAGGTATAATTTATATAAAATCGACATTTTTCAAGTTTAGTGTTTTTGTGGTTTTCAGCACATTCACAAGTATTACAATCATTACCATGCTTTAGATCCAAAACATTTTCATCAGCTCCCTCAAACCCCACTACCTATTAGCATTCTTTCCCCTCTTCCCTCTCCTCTTAGACCCTGGCAACCCCTACTCTACTTTCTAAGAATTTGTCTGTTCTGTACATTTAAAATAAAAGAAATAATATGTGGCTATTTTTGTTTGGCTTCTTTACTTAGCTTGTTTCCACAGCTCATCCTTGATTTAGTACATCATTGCTTATTATAGCTGAATCATATACTCCATGTATGGATATTCCATATTTTATCTATAGTTAATTTTATTCTTTTTGATACTACTGTAAATAGAACTGTTTTCTTAATTTCACTTTCAGGTTGTTCAATGCTGGTATACAGAAACACAGCTGTTTCTTGTATAGTGACTCTCTGTCCTGCAAATGTGCTGAGTTTGTTTATTATTTTTGATTTTTTGGATCTCATAAGATCTACTGTATATAAGATCATAGAGTCTGCAAATAACATATATTTTTCTTCTTCCTAACTGCCCATTATAGAAGCTCCAGTACAAGGTTGAATAAAAGTGGCAAGAGTGGACACCCTTGTTCCTGATCTTAGAGGGAAAGCTTTCAGTGTTTCAGCATTTAGTGTTATTAATACAAAGGCTATCAGTTTTTCATAGACACACTTTATCAGGTTGAGGAAAGTTTTGTACTATTCCTAATTTGTTTGGTGTTTTTATGATGTAAAGGTGGTGGTTTCTGACAAGAGATTATTCTGTTGAGATAGTCATAAGATAGTTTATATCCTTAGCCCTGTTAACATGATGTCTTCCTTTGTTCGGCATTCCTATGTTGAACCAGCTATACAATCCTTGGATAAATTCCACTTGGTTATAGTATATAATTCTTTTTTAATGCTTGTGTACAATCCTTTCTTATACTATTGAATCCATGTGGCTATTTTGTTGAGGATTTTTACATATAAATTCATAAGGGATATTGAATTTTTTCTTCTTGTGATATCTTTGGTTTGATACAAGAATGAATTGACCTTGTACAATGAGTTGGGAAGGGTCCTTCACACCCATTACCTTTTTTGGGAAGAGTTTGTGAATGACTAGTGTCAATAATTCTTAAAACATTTCATAGATTGCACTAGTGAGGCCATCTGGCAATGGGCTTTTTCCTTTGTGGGAGGTTATGATTATCAGTTCAACCCTTAACTGTTAAAGATCTATAGTTATAGTTTCTATTTCTTCTTGAATCAAAATTTCAATGGTTTACTTCTTTCTAGAAATGTATCAGCAATTACACAGTCATGTCTGATTCTTTGCAATCCTACAGACTGTAGCCCACCAGGCTCCTCTGTCCATGGGATTCTCTAGGCAAGAATACTGGAGTAGGTTGCTGTGCCCTCCACCAAGCGATCTTCTAGACCCAGGGATTGAACCCAAGTCTCTTGCATTTCCTACTGGCAGGTGGATTCTTTACCACTAGTGCCACCTGGAAGCCCATATACAACTATATATCATGTTTAATCTATATGATAAATATAAAATGTCCTTTGATTTTTAATAACAATTTTTGTATTAAAGTCTACTTTGTCTGATATTTGTATAGTCACTCAGTGTGTTTCTTGGTTACTGTTTGCATAGCATATCTTTCCCAACATTTTATTTTCAACAAAGATTGAATCTAAAGTGTGTCTTCTGTGGAAAGTATATAGTTGATTCTTTTTTCATCTATCCTGTTAATATCTGTCTTTTAATTGGAGTATTTAACGCATTTACCTTCAATGCATTATTGAACAGAAAAGATTTATGTCATCCATTTTACTATTTGTTTTCTTCACACCTTATGCCTTTTTTTGCTTGTCTATTTCTCTATTACTAACATCTTTGTGAAATAGATATTTTCCAGTGTACTATTCTAATATCCTTTAAAAATCATATATATAAAAATATGAGTTATTTTCTTAGTGGTTTTCATAGATTGTAATTAACATTGTATAACCATTTACTTTGGATTAATACCAACTTAGTTTCAATAGTAAATAAAAACTCTGCTCTAATATATCTCTTGTGATACCCTTGTCATATAAGTTACATTTTTAAACAATGTGTGCCCGTCAACAGAAACCTAAAATTATTGCTTTATTTAATCATTGTTTAAATTATACAGGAGGAAAGCACTACAAACAAAAAATACACTTATGTTGTTTTATATTTACCTATGTACTTTTAACAGTATTCTTTATTTATTCACATGGATTTGGGTTACTCTCTAATGTCTCTTTTTAGTCTGAAGGATTCTCTTTAGTATTTCTTGGGTTTACTGCCTATAACAGAACTTAGGGAGATTAGCTTCCCTTAGGTTTTGTTTACCTAGCACTGGGATTTATTCTCCATTTCTGAAGGATAGTTTGATTGGGTATAAAATCCTTGGACAATGGCTTTTTTCTTTCAGAAGTGCTTTCTGGCCTCCATGGTTTTTGACAAGAAATTAGCTGTTAATCTTACTGAGGAGTCCCTGTATATAGTAAGTCTTTTCTCTTTGCTTACAGGGTTCTTTGTCTTTTGATATTTGATTATGATATTAACATATCTGTGGTATGGATCTCTTCAAGTTTATTCTACTTGTAGTTCACTGAGCTTCCTAGATGTGCACAATGCTTTCATTAAATATGGGAAGATTTTTGCTATTTATTTATTCAAATATCCTTTCTGTCCCTTTCTCTCCTGTCATCCTGACTTTATTTTGCATATACTGGTACATTTGATGGCATCCCCACAAGTCTTTGAGGCTCTGTTAATTTTTCTTAATTCTTTTTTCTTTCTGTTCTTTAGCCCAGGTATCTTAATAGACATATCTTCAAAGTCTGTGGATTCTTTCTTTTGCCAGGTCAAATCTGCTGTTGAGCTTGACAAAGAGGACTTTTTTTTCCTGATTTCAGTTACTGTACTTTTCTACACCAAAATTTGTTTCTTTTTTATTAAGTAATCTCTTTATTGACATATTCTACTTGGTGAGATATTGTTCCTATATTTTCCCTTCATTCTGTAGATATAGTTTCCTTTAGTTCTTCAAACATATTTAAAATATCTCTTTTAAAAATCTTTATCTAGTAGTCTAATTTTGGGCTTCCTTAGGGACAGTTTCTACTGACTGTTTTTCCCCCACATGTTTTCTTGTTTTGTTGAAAACTGGACATTTAAAAAAATAAACAGCAATTTTGGAAATCAGATTTCCTATCCAGGACTTGTTATTACTGCTGTTTGTTATGGTAGTCATTTGGGGACTTTTCTAAATTCTGTAAGGTTTATATTTTGTTAAAGGTGCCACTGATGTCTCTGTCTGATTAGCAGAGTGGTTAGTTAATGATTGGACACAGACTTCCTTAAATGCCAGACCCTTTGCTGAAGGCCTCTGTGTACATATTGGGTAATGCCTTCAACAATCAGTTAGGTGGTTTGCTTAGCCAGCCCCAGGCTATCAGGCTTAGTCTTCCAGTTTCGGCAAAGGGGGAAACACTTCGAGTCCTTGGGTGGAGTCTTTGTCTCATCTCTCGGCTACTGCTCTATCCAGGTTGCAAACACGTCTTACAAAAGTGAATTAAAGGCAGAGTTGGAACATAAGAAGCAGCAGTTGGCTCAAATCAGAGAGGAAAAGAGGAAAGAAGAAGAAAGAAAGAAAAAGGAAACTGATCAGAAGAAGGAAGCAGTTGTTCCTGTGCAAGAAGAATCAGATCTTGGAAAAAAAAAAAGAAGCTGAAGCATTGCTTCAAAGCATGGGTCTAACTGCAGAATCCCCCATTGTCCCTCTTCCTATGTCTCCACCCTCCAAATCTGTGAGCACACCAAGCGAACCTGGGAGCCAGGACTCTGGAGATGGCGCAGTGGGATCTAGATGAGGACCTATTAAACTTGGAATGGCTAAAATTACACAAGTTGACTTTCCTCCTCATGAAACTGTAACATACACAAAGGAAACTCAGACTCCAGTTATGGCTCAACCCAAAGAAGATGAAGAAGAAAAGATGATGTGGTGACTCCTAAACCACCTATTGAACCTGAGGAAGAGAAAACTTTCAAGAAAGATGAAGAAAGTGATAGTAAAGCTCCTCCTCATGAGCTGACTGAAGAAGAAAAGCAGCAAATCTTGTACTCTGAGGAATTTTTAAGTTTCTTTGACCATTCCACAAGAATTGTAGAAAGAGCTCTTTCAGAGCAGATTAATATCTTCTTTGACTACAGTGGAAGAGATTTGGAAGACAAAGGAGGAGAGATTCAAGCAGGTGCTAAACGGTCATTAAATCAACAATTTTTTGATGAACGTTGGTCAAAGCATTAGGTTGTTAGTTGTTTGGATTGGTCATCTCAATATCCAGAATTACTGGTGGCTTCCTATAACAACAATGAAGATGCTCCTCATGAGCCTGACGGTGTGGCCCTTGTATGGAATATGAAATACAAAATAACTACTCCAGAGTATGTGTTTCACTGCCAGTCAGCCGTTATGTCTGCTACGTTTGCAAAATTTCATCCAAATCTGGTTGTGGGTGGTACATATTCAGGCCAAATTGTGCTGTGGGATAACCATAGCAATAAAAGAACTCCCGGGCAGAGAACTCCGCTGCAGCTGCAGCACACACACATCCTGTATATTGTGTAAACGTTGGGACACAGAATGCTGACAATCTGATTAGTATCTCTACTGATGAAAAAATTTGTTCATGGAGTCTGGACATGCTTCCCCATCCACAGGATAGCATGGAATTGGTTCATAAACAGTCAAAGGCAGTCGCTGTGACATCTATGTCCTTCCCTGTTGGAGATGTCAACAACTTTGTTGTTGGAGGTGAGGAAGGTTCTGTGTACACAGCATGTCGCCATGGCAGCAAAGCTGGAATCAGTGAGATGTTCGAGGGACATCAGGACCAATTACTGGCATTCACTGTCATTCAGCTGTTGGAGCAGTAGACTTCTCACATCTTTTTGTCACTTCATCATTTGACTGGACAGTAAAACTTTGGACAACTAAGAATAACAAGTCTTTGTACTCATTTGAAGATAATTCAGACTATGTTTATGATGTTATGTGGTCACCCACTCACCCAGCCCTGTTTGCCTGTGTGGATGGCATGGGTAGGCTGGATTTATGGAATCTCAATAATGGCATAGAGGTGCCAACTGCAAGCATTTCTGTGGAAGGTAATCCTGCTCTTAATCGTGAAAGATGAACCCATTCTGGAAGAGAGATTGCTGTGGGTGATTCTGAAGGACAGATTGTTATATATGATGTGAGAGAGATTGCTGTCCCCTGAAATGATGAATGGGCACGGTTTGGCCGAACACTTGCAGAAATTAACGCAAACCGAGTGGATGCAGAGGAGGAAGCAGCTACCCGAATACCTGCTTAGCTCCTGAAGAGAGAATATGTAGCCTTAGTGGATTTGGGGAAGACTCGAAGTAGATCCTAAACTATTGCATGCTTCTGTCTAAATGATAATTAAAAGGAAATTTCGTGGATTCAACTATGGATTTAATGCAGTAAGCAAGTCTTACAAAGTCCTTTTTTATATAATATGCATCTTGTTTTGAATTTGTGTCATTTTTAATACAACTGATTGACTTTACAGAATGCAGCCTTTTCTGAATTCTTATACACAGGTGTATATTTGGTATTCTTTTGAAGTCTTTTCAGCTTATAATACTATATACAGTTATTTCTAAAGCACAGATTATGGTCTACATATTTTTAAATAACCACAATTCACTGTTATACTGATAATGTGCTCATTAACCATAATATGTAGGAACACTGTTTATTCTTAGCTATAGCATGAAAACATCTATCCAGTTCCATTCTGATATTCTCTTTTTCTTTACAATTCTTGTGATAACTGAATTGTATAAATTAAAAACAATTAAATTTATCTATTTAATTTAATTAAATTTATTAAATTTAATTGTATAAATTAAAAACAAAAATGCTTTAACTTTTAACAACAACAACAAAAAACAGTCAGATAATTGATAATTCTGCCTTAATCTTCACTTCCTTTGTGCACAGAGCCCCATAATCAGCCAGAAGTGAGTGTTTAGGGCCTTTTCAGGTCTTTCCTGAGCAGGCACACAGTCCAGGACATGTATGTGTCCTCCTAGATTCCAAGGGATAAGAGCTTTTCAAAGGCCCCATGGAGGTTTCTCCCTAGTTTTTCCTTTTAAGTTTTCGATTAGTCTACTGTCTGCCCCAAATGTTATGTAATGTCTCAGGAAGCCATAATATGCCTGTAATTATTTTGACACTTACCCCAGGGGAAAAGGCTTTTGCATTGGTGGAGCTTTGAATCAGGTCAAATACAGAGAACCTTTAAAATAAGGTGTTCCAAAAACCACCAGACAGGTCAAATTATAACAGTTCTTTGGAAAGGAAACTATTAAGATTTTACCACCATTTTGCTTTCTTTACTGGCTTAGGCCACCAGTTTTCACCATAAATTTTGGCTATTTTTCAAGTCTAACATGGTAATAGGGAGGCAGGGAAATTAAAACTGATAAAACTCAATAAAAACTCCACAAACCTCACTCTCAGGGAAATTCAGCATTTTTTTCCCCGCTCTTCTTGAGGAAATACTTCCTGAATTGCTGTCAGTCTTTGGTTAATTTCCAGAGTTCTAAAAAGTTTATTTTAACAATTCTGGCCACTTTTCTCATTGCTTTTATGGAGGACAGCATTTCTGTTGAAGTCTTTTGGGTCACTTTCCATGATTCTAAATTTTCAGTGCATATCAACTATGTTCTCGTCTATTCTTGGCATCATTGGAAATACTAGTAATACCTCCATTTACATCATAGTAGAAAATGTAGTGTTCAACATCTGTAATAAATCCTAATTTCAAAAGCTTCTGTCTTCAACAACATTAAATATATCAAAGGGAATTATTTTATAGAAATCATTACTTATTTTCTCACTTCCCAAATAACTTCTTTATACTTTTCTCAGTAATGTGGGTTATCATTAAGAACATTAATAACAAGGGCATAATAACACAGGAGCAGCAACATCAGTATCTCATGGAAACTTGTTAGATATACATATTTTCAGATCCTACCTAAGTCATACTGCATCAGAAACTTTGCGAATGGAATCCAGGAATTTGTTTTTTAATAAGGCCTTGGGGTGACCTACAGCAAATTGAAGATTGAAAATAGCTAAATTTTATGTAAAGAGGTACTTAAACAAGTGTCCCATAGTTTTTTAGTTTTTAGTATATTTTCTCATGTTTTTCTCTTTATCCTAATGTCTTTCCTATTTTTCTTAGGCTATTTCCCTACAGAAGTTAGTAACCATTCAAATTTTAAGATTACTGATGCGTACTGCCAAACAGAAAGCTGTATATAACTTATAGTAATATTAGGGCAAGCAAGTGGTTGGGACTGTTGAGACTTTTCAGTTTTACAACTGAGACTAGAGCGGTTTCCAGACCTGGGGCTTTCAGCACTAAAACTGGAAAAGTCCTGAGTGAAGCAGGCTGTGTTGGTTGGTCAGTCTAACATATTCTAGCTGTGTGTTAGTAACCCATATAAACAGTTCCACATGGAAATTTACAAAACATCTATTTTTGTTTTGAGTTTTTCACACTTAACTCTTAAGCCAACTGAGAATTTATTTTGACACAAGGTGTGAAGTGAGGCTCTAAGCTAATTTTATTCCACCAATAACTAGCTAGTTTGCCCAACATTTATTTCTTAAAAGATTCACTCCTTACCACTAATATGAACAACACTGTAAGTCATTTTTAAAGTTTGAATTACAGTAAAACTTATAAGCAATAAAATGTACAAATTTAAACAGTTCAGCTGGAAGGACTTTTGACAACTGTATAACTTTTCCACCTACCAACCAGAAATCTCCATTATGCCTCTTTATGGGAGTCAATACAATTACCAGCAACCACGTTCTGACTTATCAGTATAAATTACGTTGCCTGCTCATGGTTATCTTATAATCTTATAAAATTATCTTATAATAATTACGTTACTTAAAATACAGTATGTATTTTTGTGGTGCATTCTATTTTTACTCAACACAATGTTTTCTCGTGTCATCTGTGTTGCTTGAGTGTCATTATGAATAAGCTGTTATGAACATTCCTATTACAGTGTTTCTGTAAACATAAGATTTCTTAGGTAAAATGTGGGTGATAAGGTTAGATGTATGTTTAATTTCTTTAAGACTTCGTCAGAAGTTCTTGCAGCAGTTGTATAGTTTTACATATCTACCAGTAATGAATAAGAACTGCCCCACATTCTTGCCAATGCTTGCTGCCATCATTTTTTTTCCCTTCTAGTCATTCAACTGGATAAGATATAGGACTTCATTATGGCTTTAAAAACATTTTTATTTAGGTACAATTTACATTCAATAATCTTTTTTAGTTTACAGGTAAGAGTTTTGACAACTGTATATATTGTATAGCCACTGCCACAATCAAGATATAGAAAAGGGACATTGTTCCCAAATTCCTCTAAACCTGCTTATTCACTGTATTTTTGCATTGCCCTGATGCCTAATGTTAAGTACCGTTCCATGTGTTTATAGGCTATTTATACAACTTGTTTTGTAAAATATCTGTTTTAAGTCTTTTGCTTGTTTTAAAATTTACTCATCTTTCATTGCTTCTTTGTGGGAGATATTTATATATTCTGGATATGAGTTTTTTGTGTGATATATGTACTGAGCATATTTTTCTCCTACTGTATGGCTTGCCTACTTGGTTTCTTAAATACACCTTTTTTTTTTTTTAACACTTAGTGTTTAATACATCTTGTCCAAGAAACTGCAGTCTGCCTCAGGGTTGCAAAGATGTCCTCCTACTCTTGGTCCTGAGCAGTGCGAAGTATAGAATTGCTGAGGTTGGTTTTCACAGATCTTCATCTCAAGGTCCTGTCTTTATTGGCAGGTGCCTTGTACGTTGGGATGCTCTGTGTGACTCAGTAATAATTTTCTCTTAATTCTCTGTTGCTTCCAAACCTTTGGTTTAGAAGCGCCAAGTTCTTGGTGAAGACCCGTGAAAAAGAGAAGGGAGGTAGGTACAGACTTGCTCTGTGACTTCCTAGAATTTTTATCAGTTTCACCAGTCCACTGAGGCCATTACATGTTGGGTAAAGTTTTGGCTGATTTCTTCCTGTATCTGTCTAATCCTTCTCTCTCCCCCACCACTCTCTAAGGAGGAGCTGCCACTGTGTTCTCCATGAAGGGCTACTTACTGTCTGGAAGTCAATTTACTTAGGTCACTTTGAATCCTCAGTTCTTTGCTGAGTTTACAGTTTTTATAAACTTATCCAGATTGTTTTGGTTGTTATGATAAGAGTGATGGTCTCTTAAGGTGCTCAATATTATAACCATGTAACTAAGGTGTGTTTCTGCTTTAAAATCTGTTTCAATAATCATTATTCTGGGTTCAGTTCAGTTCAGTCACTCAGTCGTGTCTGACTCTTTGAGACCCCATGAATTGCAGCACACCAGGCCTCCCTGTCCATCACCAACTTCCGAGTTTACTCAAACTCATGTCCATCTAGTCGGTGATGCCATCCAGCCATCTCATCCTCTGTTGTCCCCTTCTCCTCCTGCCCCCAATCCCTCCCAGCATCAGGGTCTTTTCCACTGAGTCAATTCTTCGCATAACGTGGCCAAAGTACTAGAGTTTCAGCTTCAGCATCAGTCCTTCCAATGAACACCCAGGACTGATCTCCTTTAGGATGGACTGGGTGGATCTCCTTGCAGTCCAAGGGACTCTCAAGAGTCTTCTCCAACACCACAGTTCAAAAGCATCAATTTTACGGCGCTCAGCCTATTTTGGGTAGTATTATGCTATTTTAGTTGCTGTAGTCTGAAACATTTGAGAGCGATTTCCATTTACTTGCATTGCTTACTAATATATTTTCTACAATTGCAGTACCATTGCCAATTTGAAAACTCAAATTTCCAAGAGGTTCATTCAAGTATCAACTAGTTATACCAAGATCTGAGAACAACTAAAACAAAAAAGAGCTGTACTTCTTTTGTAAATGATCAGTCATCACCTTTCTGTCTTGGATTCAGTCTATCTTTAATTATAAAGGATCCTCAGAAGGATCTGTCTAAGTATGTGCAAGGAAGGATCATATGGCAAGAGGGACTGATCTGAAAATGGCAATAAAAGATCCAAATTTTGGAATGCTTTTCCTATCATGTTCTAGGCACATTTATTTTCGGCTTGAAGAGTATTTTCTGGTGTTTACTTTAAATTGAAGAAATGATTTAAAATAGTTATCAATATTGAATAGCACTGCTGACCTAGGATATAGGTTTTTTCCTATATCTCAGATCCTAAATTTTGGAAGTGTTACCTAAATTTTTAATTAAAACAAAATGGCACAGCATAATATTATGGATAAGGGGAGGTATTATTTGCTACTGTGAGCAAACTAAACTCTGTTCTTCAGTTTTCTCACTGGAAAAATAGTTATAAGGATGATGCTCCTGAGTCTACTACAAGCAATATATTTTTTTGAAGAATACCACTCCCCTGAAATTCAGGCAGCACTGAATACAAAGATATAAAGTATTATTGACATTAAGCTCACAATGCAAAATTTAGAACATAAGGAAACAAAGTATGTCATCATAAAGTAACATGCTTTAGATACCTAAACTTCAAAAACAGAACTATTATATTATTTACAGAATACAGACATATCTCATTTTATTGTGCTTTACATTACTGTATTCACAGGTACTGCACTTATTTTTAAACAAATTGGAAGTTTGTGTCAACCCTGCTTTCACCAAGTCTGTTGGTGCTATTTTTCCAATAGCATTTGCTCACTTTGTGTCACTTTTGTGTCACTGTCACATTCTAGTAGTTCTTGAAATACTTCAAACCCTCCACCAGCAAAAAGATTATGACTTTCTGCAGATCCAGATGATGATTAGCATCTTTTAGCAATAAAATAAAATTAAGGTATGGACACTGTTTTTTAGACATAATGCTAATCTAACAGACCTAACAGAAGCAGAAGATATTAAGAAGAGGTGGCAAGAATACACAGAAGAACTATACAAAAAGATCTTCATGACCCAGATAATCACGATGGTATGATCATTCACCTACAGCCAGACATCCTGGAATGCAAAGTCAAGGGTAGGAAGCATCACTACGAAAGCTAGTGGAGGTGATGGAATTACAGTTGAGCTATTTCAAATCCTAAAAAATGATGCTGTGAAAGTGCTGCACCCAATATACCAGCAAATTTGGAAAACTCAGTAGTGGCCACAGGACTGGAAAGGTCAGTTTTCATGCCAATCCCAAAGAAAGGCAATGCCAAAGAATGCTCAAACTACCACACAATCGCACTCATCTCACACGCTAGTAAAGTAATGCTCAAAATTCTCCAAGCCAGGCTTCAACAGTACATGAACCGTGAACTTCCAGATGTTCACAGTGGATTCAGAAAAGGCAGAGGAACCAGAGATCAAATTGCCAACATCCGTTGGATCATCAAAAAAGAGAAACAGAGAACAGAAAAACATCTGCTTCTGTTTATTGACTATGCCAAAGATTTTGACTGTGTGGATCAGAACAAACTATGGAAAATCGTTCAAGAGATGGGAATACCAGACCACCTGACCTGCCTCTTAAGAAATCTGTATGCAGGTCAAGAAGCAACAATTAGAACTGGACATGGAAAAACAGACTGGTTCCAAATAGAGAAAGGAGTACGTCAAGGCTGTATATTGTCACCCTGCTTATTTAACTTATATGCAGAGTACATCTTGAGAAATGCTTGACTGGATGAAGCACAAGCTGGAATCAAGATTGCAGGGAGAAATATCAATAACCTCAGATATGCAGATGACACCACCCTTAGGGCAGAAAGCAAAGAAGAACTAAAGAGCCTCTTGATGAAAGTGAAAGAAGAGAGTGAAAAACTTGGCTTACCAGAAAGATAAAGACCAATACCGTATACTAACGCATATATATGGAATTTAAAAAGATGGTTAACGATAACCCAATATGCAAAACAGAAAAAGAGACACAGATGTACAGAACAGACTTTGAGACTCTGTGGGAGAAGGCAAGGGTGGGATGTTCTGAGAGAATAGCATTGAAACAAGTATACTATCAAGGGTGAAACAGACCACCAGCCCAGGTTGGATGCATGAGACAAGTGCTCAGGGCTGGTGCACTGGGAAGACCCAGAGGGATGGGATGGGGAGGGAGGTGGGAGGGGGGATCGGGATGGGGAACACATGTAAATCCATGGCTGATTCATGTCAATGTATGGCAAAAACCACTATAATAATGTAAAGTAATTAGCCTCCAACTAATAAAAATAAATGAAAAAAATAAATAAAAAAAAAAGAAGAAAAAGTTGGCTTAAAGCTCAACGTTTAGAAAACTAAGATCATGGCATCTGGTCCCATCCCTTGATGGCAAATAGATGGGGAAACAGTGGGAACAGTGACAGACTTTATTTTTTTGGGCTCCAAAATCACTGCAGAGGGTGACTGCAGCCATGAAACTAAAAGACACTTGCTCCTTGGAAGAAAAGTTATGACCAACCTAGATAGCATATTAAAATGCAGAGACGTTACTTTGTCAACAAAGGTCCATCTAGTTAAAGCTATGGTTTTTCCAGTAGTCATGTATGGATGTGAGAGTTGGACCATAAAGAGACCTGACTGCCGAAGAATTGATACTTTTGAACTGTGGTGTTGGAGAAGACTCTTGAGAGTCCCTTGCACTATAAGTAGATCCAACCAGTCTATTCTAAGGGAAATCAGTCCTGAATATTCATTGGAAGGACTGATGCTGACGCTGAAACTCCTGTACTTTGGCCACCTGATGTGAAGAACCAACTCATTGGAAAAGACTCTGATGCTGGAAAAGATAGAAGGTGGGAGGAGAAGGGGATGACAGAGGATGAGATGGTTGGATGGCATCACCGACTCAAAGGACATGAGTTTGAGTAAACTCCAGGATTTGGTGAGGGACAGGCAGGCCTGGCGTGCTGCAGTCCAAGGGGTTGCAAAGAGTTGGACGTTACTGAGCCACTGAACTGAACTGAACAGACTACAATATAACATAATCATAAGTTTTATATGTATTGGGAAAACAAATATTTGTTTGACTTTCTTTACTGCAATATGCTTTATGGTGGTGGTCTGGAACTGAACCTGCAGTATCTTTGAGGTATGTCTGTATAAAATAAATTGGTTTAAAAGAAAAACCTAAAAGAACATAACATAACAAACGTTAAATAGTCAAGATTCTCCCAAAACCACCAAGGAAGATTTGAAAAAGAATTAGAACTTCCAGAAAGGAAATGATACTTTGAAATGAAAAAGTTAGTGTTGGCCTAAAGAGCTTATTAGACACAGATGAAGAAAATTTATGAACTAGAAAGCATATCTGACTGATAATTAACTAATGATAAAAAATTTCAACTCACCAGGAAGGAAAGCTGATTCTAAAGTTAGATGCATCTAATAGCATAGCTTCAAATATACAAGGAAAAAATTGCTGCCAGGAGAAACTGTTAGACCTACCTTCCATTCACATAAACTTTAAAAGTCTCTTTTAATAATAAAGCAACAACAGACTGAAGCATAAAGAAGATATGAACTATGCAAGTAACAAAGATGAGTTAACAGACATATAGAAAACCTTGCAGTCAACAAATAGAGAATGCATACTTTCTTCAAGTATATTCATAAAGACTGACATATTTTAAGTCAAGTTCCAAAAGAAAATCTATCATACAGAACATGTTCCCTGTCAACTCTGTAACTCTACAATTAAGCTGTAAAATGTTAGAAGATAGCCAAAATACCTCCCATATCTTTAGAATATACAAATTTTAATAATTAACAGGTCATAGTTAAAATGGTAAAAACATTATTTTGATTAACATATCCTACCGATATAATACGATCTCCTTTTCTGAGCTCTCCACTAAGATCGGCAGGTCCTCCAGCCAAAATAAAGGAGATAAATATTCCTTCTCCATCTTCACCTCCCACAATGTTGAAACCAAGGCCTGTTGAACCACGATGAAGAACAACTTTTCTAGGTTCCCTGAAAATGAAAAAAATATTGAATACCTTAAAATATATAAAGAACTTAACATTCTATCAATGAGAATTCCCCACTGATATATCATATTACCATACTATTAAGAAAATTAAATGAAATTTAAACGAGTTTTCTAAACTTGGGGGAAAAGAAATTCTTTCTAAGCCTAGAAATTAAAAGGAAAAATCCTAGTTTTATATAAAAGCTAAAAATCCTTTTGGCAAAATATAAAATTAAAATAAAAAGGTGAAAGCAATGTGAAAATTTTAAAAAATGATATAAAGAGCCCACTCAAAAAATAATACTCATGAAAAGTTGATTGTCTAAAAAGCAGTCACTCCATTTCTCACACGTTTCGATAAGTGGATATCCCTTTGTTTAGAGAAAGTAGGTCCCCTTTCCAGTCTCAAAGGGATAAACCATGAATGACCTATGCCAGTCACTGTATTTCCACTGTCCTTTGCTAACCTGAGGCTATGACCCTATTTTGGCCTCTGAGAAATAAAGGGAAATTTTATTGTCACTTTCCTAAGACAGACAGACCCTAACAAGGACAAAGGTCATTCTGTCACCACACAAATCACATTTGTTCCCCTCTTTATCCCAAATTACTCCCACACAAAATAATGAACTATAAAATCCCATTACTGGTTTGGACATATTACAATCATGAAGATAAAACCAACAGAATCCCAGAGACACCATGGACCTAGGGTTGCTACACATATGTTAGAAATGTCCATCTCTACATTTTTTATATAAAATAAGTATCTTTATTTCTTAAGTCACATCCCTCCAATTCATCTATCTCTGCTTTTCATCTATTTTTCTACATGCATCTCTTTTGCTCCCTCCAACTCACAATGTAAAATCTCTGAAATCGGGATGTATTTTACAACTAATAATGCTGCACATCTGTTGCCAGTTGTACATAACTGTGTGAGAACCATTTACATTTTCCAGTAAGACCATGAAAATTCCAACAATAGGCTATTTTAGATATGATGAATCACAGAATATCATTTGAGATTAGAATGTTTCATACAGGGTAAATATTGGAATTTCAGCATCAGTCCTTCCACTGAATATTCAGAACTGATTTCCTTTAGGATGGACTGGTTGGATCTCCTTGCAATCCAAGGGACTCTCAAGAGTCTTCTCCAACACCACAGTTCAAAAGCATCAATTCTTCGGTGCTCAGGTCTCTTTATGGTCCAACTCTCACATCCATACATGACTACTGGAAAAACCACAGCTTTGACTAGACAGACCTTTGTCAGCAAAGTAATGTCTCTGGTTTTTAATACGCTGTCTAGGTTTATAGCTTTTCTTCCAAGGAGCAAGTGTCTTTTAATTTCATGACTGCAATTACCATCTGCAATGATTCTGGAGCCCAAGAAAATAAAGTCTGTCACTGTTTCCATTGTTTTCCCATCTATTTGCCATGAAGTGATGGGACTGGATGCCATGATTTTCGTTTTTTGAATGTTGAATGTTAAGCCAACTTTTTTACCCTCCACTTTCAAGAGGCTCTTCAGTTCCTCTTTGTTTTCTGCCATAAGGGTGGTGTCATCTGCATATCTTGAGGTTACTAATATTTCTCCTGGCAATCTTGATTCTAGCTGGTGCTTCATCAGCCCAGCATTTCACATGATGTACTTTGCATGTTAAAGTTAAATAAGCAGAGTGACAATATAAAGCCTTGACATTCACCTTTCCCAATCTGGAACCAGTCCACTGTTCCATGTCTGGTTCTAACTGTTACTTCTTGACCTGCATACAGATTTCTCAAAAGGCAGTAAGGTGTTTTATATATATTTTACCATAATTTAAAAAATTTATAATGTAATACATGAAAAATCACGGAGTCATACATTTTAAATAGGTAAACAGTATGGTATGTAAATCATATCTTAATAAAGGTGTTAAAAAATGAACTTTAGAATCATTAACTGTATGCTGGGAATTCTTTTATTTTCCCTTTATATTGGTAATGTGATATAATCTCTGAATAAGTATTTAGGGTCAAATTGTGCAAAGCTCCTAATATGAAGTAAAGATTTCTGTACTTCATTATCTGGGCAAAGTAGTAGAAGTATCAAAAGAGGGTGATAAAACATAGCATTTTAGGAAGACATATTCAATAATCAACCACCTGATTTTAAAAAATATAGAAAATAGGGAGGCCTGTTGTGTAATACTACAAAGTTCAACACAATATTCTAGACAAGAGATATATAGTGAAAAAAGATGGGAACAGCAATGAAGATGCTAACATATTTTTAATTTGAAAAATATGCTGATTAAAGACTACATAAACCATTAACTACTTCCACTTTACTTCTATAAATAAACACTATTAGATAATAGCAACAAGAACACAACCATGATAGATCAGTATACTTGCACAGCCTAAATGTTAATAGCCCTGAAAATTCATATCAGAAACATATAATCATAGATGCTATTCTTTCTGATAATTTTCATTCTAAAACAATTACTGAGCACCTATTAAATTAAATCCTCAACATTGGTAACTCTTGAAAAAGAGGACAAAGACAAACACCTTCTGACATTTAAGAGATCACTGCCTAAAGTTGGTAGTCTGACTAATAAAGAATAATTATAAAGGTTCAAAAAAAAAAGTCAACAATAATAAAATTTAAAAAACATAGAATGACATTAACTGGCATCATTTACCATTAAATTCTATAAAGCTAATATGAAATATTTCCACGAAAGTTATACAGCAAACTGTTCATATATAATACATTACTAAGTTGAATATAATGAAAAAGACCTAAAATGTTTTTTCACTTTTTGTTTCCCACTTAGATAATTTTTTGGGGAATAAAAAGATAATCTGCAAACTTCAGTGAGTAATGTTAGTAATGTCAGACAAAAGTAATTTTAGGTGTCAGAATATCAAATATATATACCAACAAACAAAATTCTGAATATGAATCAAATGACTGCCATAATATTTTATGGTATATATTAGAAATGGACTATATGAAAAGTTAGTTTTAAATATTCATAAGTATACTTTTAACTTCATTTTTACCTAAACTAATTTCTAAGGATAATTTACTAATCCTTGGAAAAAGGAACATTAAAAAAAGTGGTGATTTGTAAAGTAAAATATTTTTATACTTATGGTCCTTTAATGAACCTTTCAAATAAAAAAATTAAGGTTTACATTTATTATCTGTTAATAAAATTATTTAGTCCTGAAAACTGTGACTATCCTACTTGGTTGATTATAACTCTGTCTAATGATTGGCTTTATGTAAGAATGATGACTACTCAATTCCTTACCTTGTAATTTCATCATCTCCAAGGACTGCTTTAGAAACAGGTGAATATCTGGCTGGTGATGCTGGTGTCTGGCCCAAGTAGGAAGGTGGGCTAACATGGTTATCGATAGGCTGAGAAGAAGCTTAAAAAAAAAAGTAAAAAATACTTGAAAATGGAAACACGCCATTCAGTACCATGTTTATAGATTATCAATGTCACAGTTAATTAATGTATAATTCATAGTTACTTATTTATATAACAGGATTTGGTAGAGAAAATGTATTTACTAGGTAAAAAAAATTAGAGAAGCTCAACTTTCCGGGTAAAAACTAGTTTAGACATTCAGATCGGCAAAGCAAACTTATTCCATTTGGTTTCTCTGACAAAACAACTAAAAAGGAGTTTTACAGTAACTGATTTGCCAAATGTAAATCCAGGAAATGTTATTCAAAAGACTGTCACAGGAAAGACTGAACTAAATCAATCTTAAGTATAACAATTTTATTTTTCTAAGAAGTTATCTTGCAGATTAACATTTTTAGAGAAGTATATTCAGCTGATCCCTGAACAACATGGGGGTGAGAAGCACTGACCCTCCAAGAGGTTGAAAATGCACATATGACTTTACAGCTGGGCCTCAATATTCATGGTTCTGCATCTACAGATTGAGCCAACCATTAAGATCTGTAGTATGCACTGAAAAAAATATCTATATATAAGTGGATCTGCATAGTACAAACCCACATTGTTCAACAATCAACTGGATATTCAAAATTTGATTGTGAGTAACAAAAACCAAAAGCTTAAAAATAAGTGCAAAAAGATTATGCTTGACAAAGTTTTAAAATAAATTAAGGGAGTTCACGCCGGAGCCGGGGCAGCAGCGTCGTGGTGAAACGAGGCCGCTGCGCGGAACTCTGAGGAAGGGCGACCCCAACAAGCCGCGAGGCAAGATGTCTCCGTACGCCTTCTCCGTGCAGACCTGCTGCGAGGAGCACAAGAAGCACCCCGACTCCTCAGTCAATTTCGCAGAGTTTTCCAAGAAATGTTCCGAGAGATGGAAGACCATGTCGACCAAGGAAAAGCCCAAGTTCGGAGACATGGCAAAAAGTGACAAAGCTTGCTACGACAGAGAGATGAAAAATTATGTCCCTCCTAAAGGTGACAAGGGAAAGAAAAAAGACCCCAACGCTCCGAAAGGGCCTCCATCTGCCTTCTTCCTGTTTTGCTCTGAATATTGCCCAAAGATCAAAAGCGAACACCCTGGCTTATCCATTGGGGATACTGCAAAAAAATTGGGTGAAATGTGGTCTGAGCAGTCAGCCAAAGATAAACAGCCGTATGAACAGAAAGCAGCTAAGCTAAAGGAGAAATACGAAAAGGGTACTGCTGCATACCGTGCCAAGGGCAAGAGTGAAGCGGGAAAAAAGGGCCCTGGCAGGCCGACAGGCTCCAAGAAGAAGAATGAACCACAAGATGAGGAGGAAGAAGAGGAGGAAGAAGATGAAGATGAGGAAGAGGAAGATGAGGAATAAATGGTTATCTTGTAATGATGTGTGTGGAGTGTGCGTGTGTGCTCAGGCAATTGTTTTGCTAAGAATGTGAATTCAAGTGCAGCTCAATATTAGCTTCAGTATAAAAACTGTACAGATTTTTGTATAGCTGATAAGATTCTTTGTAGAGAAAATACTTTTTTTAAAAATGCAAGTTGTGGCTTTTTGAGGGGCTACTACATACAGTTAGATTTTCAAGCTTCTGATGTTAAATGTTTCTAAATATGTAATGGTTTCTTTAATTTCTTGACTTGTGTATGGTAGCACAGCAAACTCATAGAAATTAGCATCAATAGCAAATTTTGGGTTTTCTAGAATGAGAATGTTGTGTTTTCTTTTTTTAAAAAAAATTTTGTAATAAAATTATATATATTAAAAAAATAAACAAAATAAATTAAGGGACTTCTGGCTTTCCAGCATGACTCTCATGAAAAAAGAACATACTAAAATGCAAAAACACAGTTTGAAGAGACAGGGCAAGCATAAGAACCAGACTCACATACAACAGTGATGCTGGAATGATCAGATCAAGATTTGAAACAAAAATGATTAATATGCTGATATGGATAAAGCAAACAGTATGTATAAATAAGGCAGTATGCAAGAACAGATGGGCAATATAAGTGGAGAGATGGAAATTCTAAGAAAGAAACAAAAAGAAATACTAGAGCTCAAAAACACTCTAATGGAAATGAATGATGTCTTTGATGAGCTACTAGTAGTTTGGACATGGCTGAAGAAAGAATTTCTGAGCTTGATATCTCAATGGCAACCTCTAAAACTGAAAAGCAAAGAGAAAAAATGACTGGGGTTGGTGGGCAGGGGGCAGGAATCAGAACAAAATATCCAAGAAAAGCGACAAAACTACAAAACTACAAAAACTACATATGTGTAATGGGAATATCAAAAGGAGAAGGAGAGAAAAGAACAGAAGCATTTGAAACAACAATGATGATAATTTCCCCAATAAATGTCAGACACCAAACCATAGACAAACCTAGGAAACTCAAGAGAACACTAAGCAGGATAAATGCAAATGCATATCGTTTTCAAACTACAGAAGAAAAAAGGAGGGGCAAAAAGCCCTAAAAGTAGTCACAGGGAATTAAAAGCCTTACCTTACTGGTAGAGACGCAAGGTAAGAATTACGTTTGACTTCTCCTTAGTAAGTCATTCAAGTAAGACAATGGAGTGAAATATTTAGTGTTAAGAGAAAAAGCCCACCTTGTATCCTGTGAAATTATCCCTCAAAAGTGAAGAAGACATAAACACTTCATTAAACAAAAACTGAGGGAATATTTATTGCTAGTGGATTTGGCTTTTGAAATGTTAAAAGAAGTTCTTTAGAGAAAAGGGAAGTTAGTAGGTCAGAAGTTCAGTTATACAGAAAGAAAGACCACTGAGGGAATAAGGCAAAATAAAACTAGTTTTTCTTATTCTTGATTGGTCTAACAAAAAACACTCTGTTCAAAATAACAGCAATGTTGTATTTGACTATGTTTGTTTATGCATATATATATTTTTGTGTATAAATCAAATGAATGTCAGCATGATACAAGGATACAAGAAACCAAAGTGATACAAGGGATGGAAGTGACGAATTAGGATTATTTTGTTATTATAAGAAAGTAACAGTAAAGCTGTACAGTGTTACCTCAAAGTGGAATTAGATTAGCATACATGAATATTGCAAACTCTAGGGCAACCACTAAAAAAAGTGAAAGAGAATATAACTAGTACACTAAGGAAGGAGAGAAAACAGAATCATATGAAAAGCTTAATTAAAGCCATTTTCCCCCCCTAAAAAAATGGTTGACAAATATAGGACCAAAAAACAGGGCAACAAATAGTAAAGAATAGCAAATATCAGAGACATTAATCCAACTATCTCAATAATCACTTTGAATATCAATGGCCTAAATACACCAATTTGAAGACAGGTATTGTCAGAGTGGATCAAAAAACCAAGACCCAAGTATATACTGTCTACAGTAAAGCCACTTTAAATATAAAGGTCTATATATATTAAAAGTAAAAGGATGGAGAAAGATATACCATGCTAACACTAATCAAAAGAAAGCAGAAGTAGCTATATTAATTTCCAACTAAGACGACTTCAAAGGAAGGAAAATTATCCAGGTTAAAGAAGGGCATTACTTAATGATAAGGTCGTTAGTTCTCCATGAAGACATACAATCTTTAACATCTAACAATAGGGTGTCAAACTATGTGAGGCCAAACTATGTGAGAAATCGATCAATCCATACCTCTTTATCAGAAATGAACAAATACAGCAGGCAGAAAATCAGGAAGGACATAGCTGAACCCAATAATATCACTAATCAATTGGATATCATGGACATCTATAGGCTACTTCATCCAACAACAGCAGAATATATATTTTTCTTAAGCTCCCATGTTAACATTCACCAAGACAGACCATGTCCTGTGCTATAAAACATATCTCAACAAATTAAAAAAAATAAAACTCATACAATGTTCATTCTTAGACCACCATGAAATTAAACTAGAAATCAATAAAAAATATGTGGAGACTAAATAACACATTCCTAGATACACTTAGGTCAAAGAAGCAATCTCCAGAGAAATTTAAAAAATGTTTTGAACTAAAAGAAAATGAAAACATAACTTATCGACATGTGGGATGCAGGAAAAGCAGTGCTTAGAGAGAAATCTACAGTATTATATGCATATATTAGAAAAAAAGAACAATCTTTCCTTAAATGAATCATCTTTGCTTCTACCTTATAAAACTAGAAAAAAGAGTAAATGAAATTCAGAGTAAGCAGAAGTAAAGAAATAAAGAATCTGAGCAGAAATCAATGAAATTTTAAAAACAAGAAATCAACAGAGAAAAAAATTAATAAAAATCAAAAGCTGGTTCTTTGAAAAGATCAATAAAATCAATAAGCCTCTAGCCAGGCTGAGAAAAAAAGAGAGAAGACAGAAATGAAAAAGCAGCTATCACTACAGATTCCATGATATTAAAAGAATAGTAAGTACTATGGAGAACTCTATGCCCAAAGATTTGGTAACCTAGACAAAATGGACCAGCTCCTTAAGGAGACAATCTGCCAAAACTCACAAAAAAGAAATATCAATCTGAACAAACCTATATCTATTAGAAAAACTAAATCAATAATTGATAATCTTCTGAAAAGAAAGCACCAGTCCCAAATGGGTTCAGTGATGAGTTCTGTAAAATATTAAAGAAATGAATTATACCAATTGTCTATAACCACTTCCAGGACACAGAAGCCAAGGGAATACTTCCTAACTCATTCTGTGAAGCCAGCATTATTCTAACAAAACCAGACAAAGAAATCTTAAGAGAAAAAACCCCATAGAACAACATCTCTCATGAACCTAAGTGGAAAAATCTGCAACAAAATGTTAGCAAATCAAATCCAACAATATATAAAAAAATTATATACCACAAGCATCTGGGATTTATCCCAGGTATGCAAGGTTGGTTCAATATTCAGAAAAAAATACATACGATCCATCACATGTGTGTGCATACATACTCGGTTGCTAAGTCATGTCCAACTCTTTGTGACCCCATGGACTACAGGCCTTCAGGATCCTCTGTCCACGGGATTTTCCAGGCAAGAATACAGAAGTGGATGGCCATTTCCTCTTTCAGGGGACCTTCCCAAACCAGTGATTTGTCTCCTGCACTAAGGTAATGCTTATTAAATCAATGTGATACTGCTGTACAACTATTAGAATGGCTAAAAAAACAGAACAATGGTAAAACCAAATGCTTGTGAGGATGTGGAGTAACAGAACTCTTATACATTGCTGGTGGGAAAGCAAAATGGCACAGCCACTTTGGAAGACAATTTGACTGTTTATTATAAAACTAAACAGTCTTATAACACGATCCAGCAATTGCACTCCTTGGTTATTTACCCAAGGAGTTAAAAATTCCTGCACATTACTATGCAAAAGGAGGCTTTTTTCTTTTCTTTCAAGTATCTATGCCTTCTTTAATTCAACAGGTTTATGGAAAACTTTAGCCTGTGTGATTTTAAAATATTTTTGAATTTTTAACTCAAATTTGGCAAAATCAGCAGAGGGCTGAATTATTTTTATTGTTTTTAAGGAGTTTGAAGTTTTTGGCTATAACTTTGGTATTTCAATTGGATATACATGATATATTCAATGCCATTTTGTATGTTTCAGGTAAAGTTGGAAATGTCATTAATCAAATTATATAGAATGTATTTTATGAAAAGTAAAATGTGATATATATATATTTTAAAATTTTTATGAGTACAGTTGATTTACAATGTTGTGTTAGTTTTAGGTATAAGAAGTTAAGATTTTAACTACATATTGTGTGATTCCAACTACATGACATTCTGAAAAAGGCAAAACTATGGAGGTAGTAAAATGATCAGAGGATGCCAGAGGTTAGAGGAGAGGGAGGGATGAATAGGCAGAGTACAGGATTTTTAGGGCAATGAAACCATGCTGCATGCTACTGATAGATGGTACATGTCATTATACATTTATCCAACTCTACAGAATGTACAACATCAAGAGGGAACCCTAGAGTATACTATGGGCTTTGGGTAATGATGTGGCAATGTAGGGTCATCAGTTGGAACTAATGTACCACTCTGGTGGGAGGTGTTAATAATATGAAAAGCTATGGAGGTGGGACACTTCTCGATCTTTGCTTAATTTTCCTGTGAACCTAAAACTGCTCTAAAATGTAAAGGGAAAAAAAGGACATGCCCTGACACCAGCTCAGATCTGTCAATTCAATTAATAATTATCCTTTTTAATGCACCCCCCCAAATGGTAACCTAGTAAAAGAAACAAAGAAAATAAGCAAAACTCCAGTAATAATTTCAATAATAATAAACATCAGTACAGTCCATCAGTTGTAATTCTAGTAAGAGCTAAGAACAGAAAATTATAAAGTTATTTCTGACCCAGGTAAGCAACACATTTCAGTTGTAACTTCCAAAAACACAATGCATTTGAATTATGTGATTATTGAAAAATGTAGAAAGCAATATTTAACTTTCTTGAGATACTAACTATGATAAAGGTACAAGGCATTTCAAAAATCTAGCTGAAATATTTATTACTTAACCACCAATCTCTCCTTTCATTACATTACTGTGTTCTATGCACAAAGCATTGTTCATACCTATCGGGAAACCAAAAATGCAAGGATCATTACTTCACATTACTATAGTGGCCAGATAGGTAACATTAAGAGCAAAGCAGCCTGAGTGAAAGACAGTAGGTAATGACTATAAATACGGTGTACTGAAAAGAATATATGCTCTATCAAAAGGAGATAGCGTCTATACATATGTATCTTTCTGTAATCATACAAAAAAGAAAAAGACTATGATATCTATTGATAGTATATGGTTTCGAAGTCTGCTGCATCTTTGATTTTATAAGCTTGCAGTCTCCATTAGCAGTTGTTTCCTGTCCAATTCATATATAAGATGCTATTTTGCATTTGAGCCAAAGGACTTTCTATCAATGGCTCTTCTGAAGACCAAAGTCTTTCCTGGGTGATATGTAAGAATATCTGTGATTTTCAATGGAACTGGCTTGATGGCCTAAAGCAACTGACATTCATGTGAACCATTATAATCACTGGCCTTTTAAAGTCCAGGTTTTACTGATTTCTGACTCAAATTTCTTTGTTGCATTAACAAGCTTGGCTGAAACAAATGAACAACAACAACAAAAAACCCACTGGGCAAGAAACTCAGTCAACTGCCCAAGCCAGAAAATGTACATTTTCCCTACCATACCCAGACTTTGCCTTTATTCGATGGATCCTTTCTGAAGGAGTCATTCTCACAAGTAAGGCAAGTATCTCAAATGGCGCGAACTAAAAATTAATGTTTCTATCAGAGAAATGACAGTCTAAAAAATAATCAGATAAAACAACGCCATTTCCTATACCCCAAATCCTAAGTAATAAAGATTCCTCAGAGAACTACAAAATAAGGGAGCCTGAATATTGTTCTTAGATATCTAGGTTAATGACCCAAACCCTCCAAAGTTTAGAAGAGAAGCCAAGTGGAAGAACTTAAGGTAAACGTAGGAAGAGATCAGTGGGCGATCAGAAGTTTAACAACATCTTTCATCTGAAGAGAATATAAATTAAAAGTGAAAAGATACATAATGCAAAAGCATGAGAATTTTAATGTCATCAAAGAAACTATGTTCTTTATCAGAGGTCCCCAACCCCCAGGCCACTTAACAGTGCCTTTTAGGAATTCAGCTGCATAGCAGGAGGTGAGTGGTGGGTGAGCAAGCTTCAGAGGCCACTCTCCATTGCTCACATTACTGCCTGAACCTTCCCTCCATCTGCCCCACCCATCGAAAAATTGTCTTCCATGAAACCGGTCCCTGGTGCCAAAAATGTTGGGAACCACTGCTTGATCAGATCCAAATGATAAACTTTTGATAAACTGATGAACTTTTTTTATTCAGTAATAAACTTTCTTTTATTCCTGGGGGGGGGGGGGGCGCTTCCCTGATAGCTCAGTTGGTAAAGAATCCACCTGCAAAGTAGGAGACTCCAGTTCAATTCCTGGGTACCATATTTTGGCTATTATCCATAGATGCCTTACAACTGTTAAGAGCATGACTCCATCTGAGATTTATGGTCATAGCTAAATTATAATTCTGCGCTTTTCTCCAGTCATGCTCTGCTTCTTAGGGAGCAAGACTGGATGAAGACAGCAAGCTGAACTAGGGTTGGAATTCTGCCAGTGAAGATGAAGAAGGCAAGAAAGTAGAAGATATATGCAGTGAAATGAATATAATGACAAACCAAGGAGGCTAAGTTAAACAAAGAAGACAAGTAAAGACACAAAGGAACAACCAAGTAATGGCATCAAATGATTCAAAATGAAGATGAACTGTGGAAGCAAGTGAGATCAAGATTTTGGAAGTGGAGGGCAGGAGAGTTAGAAAGAAAAAGATCAGTAAACAAAGAAGCCTGGTTATTGAATGAATCAGTGTGGGTTTTGACTGGTCATCACTAAGGATGACAATGTGAATAATAGTATCAAAGGACAAAGAGAGCACCACATATTATCTTGGAAGCAAGTATCTGAGTTGGAGTGGAGGGCAGGAGAGTTAGAAAGAAAAAGATCAGTAAACAAAGAAGCCTGGTTATTGAATGAATCAGTGTGGGTTTTGACTGGTCATCACTAAGGATGACAATGTGAATAATAGTATCAAAGGACAAAGAGAGCACCACTAATATCTTCAGTAACTAAAGCCACACTGATGGGGAGGAAACTAGATGGCTAACATAAGGAATAGGCAGTAAGCTGAACTGTCCGATGGCAAGGGCTTCAGGAGAGCCAACAGGTAAAAATCATTTACGTAAAAAATTTTCAAACATAAATGCTTCTTAAAACACACATAAGTAAGTTATTTATGAATTGTGTGCATAGTATGAACATGGTCTGGAAGTGTATAACAAAAATCATATGAAGAGAGGAGAATGGAAACAGAACACTTTTATGATAAAGTTGAACCAGCAACATAAACTTCACCTTTTGCACAATATTCTATTAGCTTAAAAACAGATGAATAAAGGCAAGAAATATCCTACATATGACTAAGGAAAACAATTAATCATTATTTAATTACTACTCTTTAGGACCAGCTCTATTTTTTAAATGTCATATTATTTTATATAAAAGAGATAATTCAATAAAAAGTAATGTTTTCTTTCTAGTTCAATTGTAAGCAGCAGCCTGTTTTTTGTATATTTGGCCATAATCAGGATGCCAATTCTCAATCTGTTAACTGGCACTTAGCTGTCCTGAACAGATAAGGCAGCATAATAAATAAGATCAAAATTTAAATTGGTGAATTTTAAAAGAGTTTATCATTGAATTTGCATCTCCTAATAAATAAATATACATAAAGCCCTGTGAAAGCCAAATATATGGAAGAATTTTCACCAAGTAGTAAAGTTCTGACAAAAATGAAGTATAAGACATCATCTTTGTTCATTAAAGAGACTGAATATGATTACAAAACCACAAATATCTCTAAAATTCTATAATTTAGAAAAGGAAAACTTGGAAAAGCAGACTATAGACTATATTGATCTTTATTACATATGGGTGCTTCTAGTAGTGACTCAGTATACCAAATAAAACTTTCATTTTTCAATCAACATGAACACATTAAAAATACATTTACATTTCATCTCAGCTTGTATATTAAAAAAAGAAAGTCACATAGGAAGCTTAAAATTACCTAGGTACTTTCATTACAATATGATTCTAGGAAATATAATTGTATTATGCACAACTGTGTTATGTAATACACTAAGAGCTTGAAGTACAAAGATGGTATCTGTGCTCACACAGTTGACAGTATAGAAAAGCCCAAGTCTTAGAAATATTTTAAGTTATTATTTCTCAAAGCGCAGACCATGAACCAGCAGCACTAGAAGTATCAGAATTACCTTGCTTGTTAAATTAAGTGCTTGTTCAAGTATATTTCTATGTTCCATCTCAAAATTATTAGAACAAAACAAGAATCTCCATTATGAGCAAATACCTTTGGTGGCTATCATTTACATAAAAGTTTAAGAATCAATGCCTTAAATAATTATTGTTATGAAATTATAGGTAAAAAGGTGAAAAACTCACCCCTCTTATTATTATGAAGATTCTGACTTAAAATTGATTTTTAAAAATTATTAGGTTAAAATGTTTAACAGTTCTGTTTTAAATATTTGTATAATGTTTAAACTTTATATTGGGAACTTTCATTAAAATTTATCACATCTAAGGAAATAAGATAGATTATAAGCAAACAGACTTACAGTTGGTGATATCAGGTGGTGCATAGCCATCATTCATATACATACTTGTGGGTTTTGCCACTTTCAAATAAACAAAATCAGATGTGTTCTTTAAGGCAGTTACTGCTTCTTCATGAGTAACTTCTTCTAAACACACACTATTCACCTAAAAGAAAATCCCCAAAATTTTACTTCTTCCTTCCCACTCTGAATGTCGTGTTTTTTTTTTTCTCTTTATTCCTCTGGGTAGAATCTTTAGTATACCGTTGAACAGGAGTGGTAGTTGTGTCTTTCTAGGAATCTGTCCATTTCATCTAAGTTACCTGATGTGTTGGTATAGAGCTGCTCATAAATAAAAGTATTGCCTTATGCTCTTTCATTCCTACTTTTAGAAATTTGAGTTATTTTTTTCTTTGTCAGCCTAGCTAAAGGTTTGTCAATTTTGTTGATCTTTTTGAAGGCCCAAATTTTGGTTTGGTTGATCTCTATGGTTGTCCTCGGAGAAGGCAATGGCACCCCACTCCAGTACTCTTGCCTGGAAAATCCCATGGACAGAGGAGCCTGGTAGGCTGCAGTCCATGGGGTCGCTAAGAGTTGGACACGACTGAGTGACTTCACTTTCACTTTTCACTTTCATGCATTGGAGAAGGAAATAGCAACCAATTCCAGTGTTCTTGCCTGGAGAATCCCAGGGACGGGGGAGCCTGGTGGGCTGCTGTCTATGGGGTCACACAGAGTTGGACACGGCTGAAGTGATTTAGCAGCAGTAGCAGCAGCACAGTTGTCCTATTCCCTATATTGTTAAGTTTTGCCCTAATCTTTTCTCTTATGCTGGCATTAAGTTTAGACTGTTCCTCTTTTCAGCAAACTTTTTTTGCATGTGTATGTTTGCCTTTGAACTGTTTATTTTATACTGGAGTATAGTCAATTAACAATGTTGTGATAGTTTCAGGTAGCCAGCAAAGGGACTCAGTCATACATGTACATGTATTCATTCTCCTCTGAATTTCCCTCCCATCCAGTCCGCCTCATAACAGTGAGCAGAGTTCCCTGTGCTATACAAAAGTCCTGGATGATTATCCATTCTAAACACAGCAGAATGTTTCTAGTGTTTTAAATTACAATGTACTAAACAAATGTTCATTTTAGTATATTTTCCATTTCTCTAATATGTAACTTTATAATCGACTGTAGAAGATTTTTTTTTAATGTTCTGACAAAAATTTCTTAAAAAAAAAAATTTCTAAAGGTCACAGAACAATCCTAACTTTCCCATTGATTACTAATAAAGCTTTACAGGGTTTAGGCTGCATGGTCATTCTTATGGTCCCACCCTACAGTGTATAGTGAGGACTGTTTGAATTCTGAAATATTCACCTGTGGTATACTGTTCATCTGATGGCCTGCAATGAGACATTAGTAACTGTGACGCAAAGCGAGGATTAATAAATGCCACCCATTAGCACTATGTTCTTGGAAAGCTTACTCCTGGTATGTTTCTCTTGGAACCTGGACATCTTGTTAAGAAGCCCAACTTAGCCATGTGGTCAGGCCACTGGAGAATTAAAATACCTGGCTAACAGGCCCACTTGAGCTCCCAGCTGACAGGCAAAACTCACTCTTCCACTATATATGAGCCAGCTTGAAAGTGGACCCCTGGCCCTAGTTTAGCCACCCCAGTAGACATTACAAGGAGTCAAGACATGCTGTCCTGGCCAAACCCACCCAAATTGCAGAAGTATAAGTAAATAAATAACTGTTGTCATTTTAGTCACTAATTTTAGTGTTGTCTTATGCAGCATTAGATAACTGAATAAAGAGTTGATATGATTTGCTAAGGGATTCAACGTGGAGAGGGAAAGAAAGAGAATGATCCTAAAGTTTCAGACGTGGGCAAATTAGAAGGATAAAGTTCCCATTTAACTAGATGTGAAAATTATGCAAAGTGCAGAATTGGGGGTGGCAGGGTTGGGGGGGGTTGTTGTGACTTGGAAGTTTATTTTTAGATACAGTTGTCCTTTGGTATCTGTGGGGGAATGATTCTATGACCCCATTGCCCAAATTACCCTTCTTAAGGATCAAAAAAAATTCTGCAGATTCTCAAGCTCCTATGTAAAATGGAATAGTATTTGCATACACATCCCTTGGATGGAGATTCATAACACTGTACAGGAGACAGTGACCAACATCATCCCAAAGAAAAAGAAATGCAAGAAGGCAAAATGGCTGTCTTAAGGAGGCCTTACAAATAGCTGAGAAAAGAAGAGAAATGAAAGGCAACGGAGAAAAGGAAAGATATATCCAACTGAATGCAGAGGTCCAGAGAACAGCAAGAAGAGATAAGATAGTCTTCTTCAGTGAACAATGCAAAGAAATAGAGAAAACAATAGAACGGGAAAGACTATAGAGATCTCTTCAAGAATATTGGAGATACCAAGGGAAAATTTCATACAAGGATGGGCATAAAAAAGGACAGAAACGGTAAGGACCTAACAGAAGCAAAACAGACTAAAAAGAGGTGGCAAGAATACATGGAAGAAGCATACAAAAAAGGTCTTAATGACCCAGATAACCATGTTGGTGTGGCCACTCACCTAGAGCCAGACATCCTGGAGTGTGAAGTCAAACAGGCATTCGGAAGCCTCAGAAAGCCTAGCTTTCTACTATGAAGAAAGCTAGTGGAGGTGATAGAATTACAGCTGAGTTACTTAAAATCCTAAATGATGATGCTCCTAAAAGATCCTAAAGTGCTGCACTCAATATGTCAGCAAATTTGGAAAACGCAGCAGTGGCCAAAGGACTAGAAAAGGTCAGTTTCATTCTAATCACAAAGAAGGGCAATTCCAAAGAATGTTCAAACTACTGTATAATTGTGCTCATTGCACATGCTACCAAGGTTATGCTCAAAATCCTTCAAGTTAGGCTTCAGCAGTACGTGAACTGAGAACTTCCAGATGTACAAGCTGGATTTAGAAAAGGCAGAGGAACCAGAGATCAAACTGCCAACATTTGCTGGATCATGGAGAAAGCAAGAGAATTCCAGAAAATTCACCATGCTAAAGCTGTGTGTGGATCACAACGAACTGTGGGAAATTCTTAAAGATATCGGGATACTAGACCACTTTACTGTCTCCTCAGAAACCTGTATGCAGATTAAGGAAAGAGCTGGAACTGGACATGGAACAATGGACTGGTTCCAAATAATGGGAAAGGAGTACGTCAAGGCTGTATACTGTCACTCTGCTTATTTAACTTCTATATAGAGTACATCTTGTGAAATGCTGGGCTGGATCAACCACAAACTGGAATCAAGATTGCTGGGAGAAATATCAATACCCTCAGATATGCTGATGATACTACTCTAGTGGCAGAAAGCAAAGAGGAACTAAACAGCCTCTTGATGAGGGTGAAAGGAGACAGTGGAAAGCAGGCTTAAAACTCAACATTCAAAAAACTAAGATCATAGCATCTGGTCCCATCACTTCATGGCAAATGGATGGGGAAAAAGTGGAAACAGTGACAGATTTTATTTTCTTGGGCTCCAAAATCACTGCAGATGGTGACTGCAGCCATGAAATTAAAAGACACTTGCTCCTTGGAAGAAAAGTTATGGCAATCCTAGATAGCATATTAAAAAGTAGACATCACCTTACTGACAAAGGTCCATATAGTCAAAGATAAGGTTTTTCCAGTAGTCATGTATCGATGTGAGAGTTGGACCTTAAAGAAGGCTGAGTGTGAAAGAATTGATGCTTCTGAATTGTGATGCTAGAGAAGACTCTTGAGAGTCCCTTGGATAGCAAGGAGATTCAATCAGTCAGTCCTAAAGGAAATCAGTCCTGAACTTTCATTGGAAGGACTGATGCTGAAGCTGAAACTCCAATCCTCTGGCCACCTGATGCGAAGAACTGACTCATTAGAAAAGACCCTAATGCTGGGAAAGATTGAAGGCAGGTGAAGAAGGGGACATCACAGGATGAAATGGTTGGACGGCATCACCAACTCAATGGACATGCGTTTGAGCAAACTCCAGGAGACAGCAAAGGACAGGGAAGCCTGGCATGCTGCAGTCCATGGGGCTGCTAAGTGTCAGACATGACTTAGTGAGTGAACAACACACCCTCTCTTACTTAAATCATCTCTAGACTACTTATCATACCTAATACAATGTAAACACCATGTGAATAGCTGTTAGCCTGCAGCCAGTAAGTTTAGGCTTTTGACAACTTTTTGGAATTCTTCCCCTGCAAGTATTTTTGATCCTCAGTTGGTTAAATCCACAGATGTGGAACCCATGGACACAGAAGGCCAACTGTCTATTTGAGATGACTCTTGAGATATACATAAGGAGACTGAAGTTCAGAAAACAATACTTATTACTATCACGTACAATGAGACTTAGTAAGCTATTTGACTACCTGTCAAAGAGAAAAGCAAATGTGCAATGTTTAGAGGTTAGGGAAAAGATGCATCAGAAAGGAGAATGAGAAGGAATGGCCAGTGAGTTAAGAGGAATAGCAAGATAGAGGGTAAGTAGTATGGAACCTGGAAAGAGCATTTTAAGAAGGCAAAAGGTGTGTCAAATGCCTGATTTATCAATTAAAGTGAGAGATAAAACTGAATAATTTCAGTGGAGTTATGGCAACAAAAGCCTCATTAAATGGCAAATTCAGTATAATTTCTTGTTCCCTACTCTTAAAATTGATTCTGGAGAAACCATAAAGGAGGACATAAGAAATTAAAAAAAGAATGAGAAACCTAGTGGAGAAAGGTGTTGGAATTGGTGTACGTGTATGTGGGGTATGTGGGTCTATGTGAAGATGAGGGAGTGCTGGTTGTAGCTTGGGGAAAAATGACAAGTCATAGCCGTGAGAGGATAAGTTAGAGAAAAGCAGTTGGAGGACAGTTTCTTCCTCTTCACTATCATTAACTAGCAGAAATAACTAGCAGCTATTCTTAGCAGAGGTATTCAAAAGGGCAAATAAATAAATAAGAGGAACGAACCCAAATCACCACTATATCAGACTTTGTATGCCTTTTCAGATTCACTTGAGCCTACTTGCCCACTAGGCCTAGGCTGCTTGCTTACAAGAGAGCCCTGGCTATTGCTATTCTTATCTTGTCTTGTACCAACCATTACGAACTATTTCAATCTCTTCTGTAGTAAAGGCTGGGCTTGGGCGTGGCTCACATAATGAGAGCAATAACATATCAGAAAACCACATCTGATGTGTCTAGACCACCGAGGCTCTAGCTCTTTCAACACTTCTGGGTTCAGGGGAAGTGCAGTGCCACAGTGTGGGAGCTGGCCTTCCTAGCATTCATCCAGAGGGGCTGGGTAACACAGCCAAGAAATCTAGGACAGTTAACCCCTGTGGGGTAGACTCTACATAACAAGAGACAGGAGACTAAGAGGGGCCAGGAGATCAATCCTTTCTTTTGCTTGGATAGCTGGATCTAAGGTTTAGCAGTTCCACATTGCCTGCCTGGAAGACTGTCCTATATGATAAGCAACCAGCTATATTTTCTTATGAAATTATAGCCAGCTCAGAAACATAATACCTTGTATTGGCTTTCCCTCATTCTCTGCCTCCCTTTTCATTTCCACTCACTCCGGCCTCTCTGACGTTCTACTTCCAAATAATACCTTAGCACAGTAGCTTCAGGTTTGTTTTTGTAGGGAATATGAACTAAGACAGTTATTAATGAAGATTGGATAAATAAATTGTGATATAGTCTATAGTTCCAGAATAGAATATTATGAAGAGGGGAAATGACTAAATCTTATCTCTTATATGGATAAGTCTCAGTAAAACAATATTGAGGAAAAAAGTATTAAAAGACTACATACTGCAAAACAGCCTTTAAAGTCTTTATCAAAACAATACTAAACAAAACACTTAGGCATATGTATGTGATCTTTAAAAAGCAAAGGAATGAGAAACACAAACTGTTGATATTCTAATTCTTGGGTTGGATAATAACTAGCAGTTTTCATTATATAGATTAGAACAAGAAAGGGAAAAAGAAGGTCACACATGACAAAGGATGATACTGTTACAAACCTAAGGATTATGATTAAACAATTTTGTGCATCCAAGCTCCTAAACAGGATAAAAGAAAAAGAGAAGGGACCTAGCAGAGGAAATGGAAATAGCAAACAGATAATGAAGAGTTATTTTCTAGGTCCTGACTAAAGAAAGGCTAGTCTTCACTCGTGTAAACGTCATTTAAACATTTTTGGCATGTAGAATTTCCAGAGCCTTTCAGAAAAAAAAAAAGACATCAAAGTGATTTTTAAAACAATGGATTGTTTATACTTACTGCTAAAAGTTTATCTCCAATCTGAAGTTTACCATCTTTATGAGCTGCTCCTCCTTCAATTATTTTGGTTACATAGATGCTATTATCCCCAGGAATATGCTGATTTCCAACACCTCCAGCAATGCTAAACCCAAGACCTGTTTGGAAAACACTAGTTTTAGAATTTTACCCATAAATGTAAACCTAAGTTCAGAAAGAAATGACTGAAAAGTAGAAAACAGATTCTAAAAGGTGATAATTTCACCAAATTAATGCTTTTTAAAATAGAAAAGAATCTATTTACCTATTTTTAAAATCCTAAGTATTTTGTAATCAGGGACAGTTACAAATTTAAGTGCTCCTACAGTTCCAAGTAAGTACCTTCCCGTTCCCTCCCAGGAACTTCTTAAGAGTGTCTCATGCATTTGTGTTAGTTCAAAGAATTCATGTAAAATTGTTTCACTTTTGTTTCCATCATAATTGCACTTCTTACTGACACTTTTAATACTTCCACAAGATTAAAACAACTGAGAGAAAAAAAAAATGGATGGTGGGCAGAACTAACAGCTTCAGAAATGCAGATGTTTTTGTTCTTTTTCAATATTCTATGAATTAATTTTAAGTAAGGAATTTCAGTAATTCATAAATCCCATGGCCTTAATACCAAACTTGTAGCTCTCTATTCATTTTTCATGAAGCCATGACTTAGAATCAGTATTTCCATTTATCCTCAATCCCATCCATGTCTTCAAAATTCAGATCACATCCTAATAGTCTTCACTGCAGATATAACTACTAATGATATGCTCATTAATATTTTCTTCTTTTATCCTGTGTATCTGCATTTAATATACTTTGTAGATTAATGATTACAAGTTAATATCAATACTATACATGACTTCAAAATGTTTATGCCGAAAGCTACTTAAAACTCAGTAGAAATAACAGAGAAATTCTAAAATTCACTAAGGTGAAAGTGAAAGTTGCTCAGTCGTATCTGACTCTTTGCCCGCCAGCCTCCTCTGTCCATGGAATTCTCTAGGCAGGAACACCGGAGTGGGTAGCTGTTCCCTTCTCCAGGGGATCTTCCCAACCCAGGGATCAAACCCTGGTCTCCCACATTGCAGGTGGATTCTTTACCAGCTGAGCCACCAGGGAAACCCCACCCCTCCAAATTCAGTAAATTCTACAGATTACCAGTATTGCTAATTTTAGAATGTGTGTCATATATAACTTAAGAGTTAAATGTCACTTAGAGATTTCTTACTTAATAATTTGTTTTTGTTTGATTTAGTTCATACCTTTAGGACCTTTAATGAGCTTTATTTCCATTATTTTTTCTGATACTGGTTTCCGTCTTTTTACATACAAGCGTACAATAGATCCTGCTTCTTTCAATGCTTCAACTGCTTTGCTATGTGTTACATCACGAACATCTACTTCATTTACTCGCAAAATACAGTCATTGACTCTGAGGAAAAATTTAAAATAAAAATTAAATATTAAAAATTTAATATCAATTTTTAAATTTGCCAATTTTTATTTTCATATTTTTAAGGATAACTATTTACTACAATTTTTTCTGAGAAGAAACTTCATGTTAAATTCCAATATATCAAATACTTATATAAATACAAACATTTCTCAAGGGCCATCAAAGGAAATAGTGCAAATAATAGATTATTTTACAAAAATATTAGATGCTAATGACAGCTGTCTATGTACAGAAATTAAAATACTTTAGAAAAACAGAAAATACTTATTTAGTACCAATTATAAGCTACGAACTTCTTTTAGTGTTTTAACCCTTACAACAACCTGTAAGGTAGATCTATCTATGTCCCTATTTTACAGATGGAAAAACTGAGGCACAAAGTTTAAATAACTTTCCCAAAGCCACCCAGATAATGACCAATAGAGCAGTGATTTAAAGATAAGAAACCTAAGACTTAGACCGAATAACTAGCTTAACGTCACAGTAGCAAATTAGATTAATTCATTGATTTATTAAAAAATAAACTGATCTCCAAGTGGGGTTTACCCCAGAGATGCAGCAATTCTTCAATATATGCAAATCAATCAATGTGCTATACCATATTAACAAATGAAAGGATAAAAACCATATGATAATCTCAATAGATGCAGAAAAAGCTTTTGACAAAATTCAACATGTATATATGACAAAAATTCTCCAGAAAGTGGGCACACAGGAAACCTACCTCAACATAATAGAGGCTATATATGACAAACCCACAGCAAACATTATTCTCAATGGTGAAACACTGAAAGTATTTCCTCTAAGATCAGGAACAAGGGTGCCTACTCTTGCCACTATTATTCAACAAAGTTTTGGAAGTCCTAGTCATGGCAATCAGATAAGAAAAAGAAATAAAAGGAATCCAAATTGGAAAAGAAGAAATAAAACTGTCACTGTTTGCAGATGACATGATACTATACATACAGCCACCAGAAAATGATTAGAGCTAATCAACGAGTTTAGTCAAGTTGCAGATACAAAATTAATACACAGAAATTTCTTGCATTTCTATGCACTAACAATGAAAAATTAGAAAGAGAAACTAAGGAAACAATCCCATTTACAACTGCAACAAAAAGAACAAAATACCTAGACATAAATCTGCCCAAGGAGGCAAAAGACCTGTACGCAGAAAACTATAAGACGCTAATGAAACAAAATCAAAGATGACACAAAGATGGAGAGATATACCACATTCTTGGATTAGAAGAATCAACACCGTGAAAATAACTACACTAACCGAAAAACAATCTACAGATTCAATGAAATTCCTATCAAATTACCAATGGTATTTTTCACAGAAATTTTGAGTTGACCAAAAAGTTTGTTCTGAGTTTTCCCTAAGACTGTATGGAAAAACCCAAACAAACTTTTTGGCCAACCCACTAGAAAAACTTTGTTAACAATTTATATGGAGACACAAAAGACTCTGAAAAGGGCTTCCCTGGTGTCCAGTGGTTAAGAATCTGCCAAGGCAGGAGACACAGGTTCGACCCCTGGTCAGGAAAGATTCCATGTGCCACAGAGCAACTAAGCCTATGTGCCATAGATGCTGAAGTCAACGTACTCTAGAGCTGGTGCTCTTCAACAAGAGAAGCCACTGAAATGAGAAGTGTAGCTCCTACTCACTGCAATGAAAAGTAGACTCCACTCACCAAAACTACAGAAACCCAGCAATGGAAATCTAGCAAGAGAAGCCACTGAAATGAGAAGTGTAGCTCCTACTCACTGCAATGAAAAGTAGACTCCACTCACCAAAACTAGAGAAACCCAGCAATGGAAATCTAGCAAAGCCAAAAGTAAGTTAATTTAAAAAAGACTCCAAATAGCCAAAGCAATCTTGAGAAAGAAAAACGGAGCTGGAGGTATCAGGCTCCCTGACTTTATACTATACTACAAAGCTACAGTAATCAAGATAGTATGGTACTGGCACAAAAACAGAAATACAGATCAATGGAACAAGCTAGAAAGCCCAGAGATAAATCCATGCACCTATGGGTACACCTTATCTTTGACAAAAGAGACAAGAATATACAGTGGATAGAAGACAGTCTCTTTAATAAGTTATGCTGGGAAAACTGGACAACAAATGTAAAAGCATGAAATTAGAACATTTCCTCACACCATGGACAAAAATAAACTCAAAATGGATTAAAGACCTAAATGTAAGGTCAGACACTATAAAACTCTTGGTGGAAAACATAGGCAGAACACTCTTTGACATAAATCGCAGCAAGATGCTCTTTGATCTACTTCCTAGAGTAATAGGAATAAAAATAAACAGATGAGACCTAATTAAACTTAAAAGCTTTTGCACAGCAAAGAAAACCATAAACAAGAGAAAAAGACAACCCACAGAATGGGAGAAAATACTTGCAAATGAAACAACTGAAAATGGATTAATCTCCAAAATACACAAGGAGCTCATGCTCAATACCAAAAAACCCTCAAACTATCCAATAAAAAAATGGGTGGAAGACCTGAACAGACATTTCTACAAAGAAAATATATATAGATGGCTAACAAACACATAAAAAGTTGCTCAACTTCACTAATTATTAGATAAATGCAAATCAAAACCACAAGGTATCATCTCATCCCAATCAAAGTGGTTATCATCAAAAGATCTACAAACAATAAATTTTGGAGAGGGTGTAAAGAAAGGGATCTCTCTTGTACTGTTGGTGGGAATGTAAATTGATACAGTCATGATGGAGAACAGTATGGAGGTTCCTTAAAAAACTAAAAAGTAGAACTGCCATAATACCCAGCAATCCCACTACTGGGCATATACCCTGAGAAAACTGTAATAAAAAATATACATGTACTCCAATGTTCACTGCAGCACTATTTGCAACAGCCAGAACTGGAAGCAACTGAAATGTCCAGCAACAGATGAATGGATAAAGAAGATGTGGTACATATATACAATGGAATATTACTCCACCATCAAAAGGAATGAACTTGGGTCATTTGTAGTGATGTGGGTGAACCCAGAGTCTGTCATACTGAAGTAAGTCAGAAAGAGAAGAACAAATATCATATATTAACACACACACACATATATGAAATCTAGAAAAATGGTACTGATGAACCTACTTACAGGGCAGGAATACAGATGCAGACAGAGAGAACAGATCTGTGAACCACTCAGCTGATAGGAGAGGGTGAGATGAACTGAGAGTAGCATTGACATAAACACACTACCATATGTAAAACAGATAGCTAGTGGGAAGCAGCTGCTTAGCACAGGGAGCTCAGCTCGGTACTACGTGATGACCTAGAGTGGCGGGATGGAGGCCCAAGGAGGGCGGGGATATATGTACACATATAGCTGATTTACTTTGTTATTCAGCAGAAACTAACACAACATTGTGAAGCAATTATATTCCCCCCCCAAAAAATAAATAAATAAATTGGCCTTAGTTTCAACCGGATGGTTTTCATGTAGAAAACAAAAAGATGGTCATCTCAAATTGGGCAGGGAACGGGAACAAAATACAATTAAAACATTTCAAGCGATCATGCTAAACTTCTGTAATATATCAAATTAAGTTTAGAGAAAAGAAATTCTATATCCAAAGACAGTGATACCTTACATTTAGTACTACAAGTCAGTTCTCCAGTGAAACAAATGGAACATATTAATTTTCATACAAGAAGTAAAAATAAAAGGCAAATAACAAAATCAGGAAGTAAATACCTACATTTATATGAATGTTCAAATTATTAATTTTATATCTAATTTCATTAATATACCACTTATCATATCCAGTGAGAAGTTTAGAAACTGAAGAGCTGCATAAGGCACCAATAGCCTTAAAATAAAATACCGTTTCTCACAGACCATATAAAATCTTTAGTTCTAAAACTTTTAGAAAACTGTCACCATGTGTAAAAAACAACAAACAAGGCAACAGGAAAAGTGCCACAATCTATGATCTAAGATGGCGTCTAAAGAAACAACAAAGGTGCCAAAGATGTTTGTTTAACAAGATATTAAGGATATCTTCTGCAATGGAACATTAAACAAAAGACCAGTTACTTACATTTATTCAATTTAGAAAATAGATTAATTTATTTAAAGTCTGCATTAATCTTTTCTCTTTGTGGTGCTTGTGTCTGTGTGCGATTCGCTCAGTCTTGTCCAACTCTTTGTGACCCCATGGACCATAGCGCCCCTCCCCAGGCTCGTCTGTCCAAGGGATTCTCCAGACAAGGATACTGGAGTGCATAGCCATTCCCTTCTTTAGGGAATCTTCCCAACCCAGGGATCACACCTGGGTCTCCTGCAATGCAGGCAAATTCTTTACCACCTGAGCCAACAGGTATGAGATAAAAACTTAGGATATATCAATATATGATTTCCTAAACCTTAAGTAAGTTTATACATATTCCCCACCCAGAAAATACAATGGGAAATCTACAATTTCTACACATTTGCTCAGAAATATTTAAATCATTAATCAAATGTATTATTCAAAATGTTTAATTTCTAAGATAAAATTGAATTCCTAAATGAAAAGAGGGAAACAATGCTTAAAGCACAATTATCTCATTCATTCATTTGATATTTGAGCATCTACCTTATGTTAGTTATTATGATAATGTTTCTTATTTGTATTTATTCACCGTTTATTTTCTCTCAAGAAAAAGATACAAAGCGGATTTGGTATCATAACATCAAGTACAAAACATACCGCAATCTTCCATCTTGGGCAGCTGCTCCCCCTGCAATAATTTTAGTAATGAAAATACTTGAGTCATCTCCAATGTGTGGGTTGTCTGTACCTCCTGCAATGCTGAAACCAAGCCCTGAATTTCCCTGGGAATAGAGGGGGAAAAATTGACATTGAAAAAAAATCATTGATAGGTTCCTGTCACTATAGGACCTAGAAACTGTACCAACATAGGCAACACACATATAAAGGCATATATATGTACATATATGTATATATGGGATATGATGATTTTTAAATTAAAAAATATAAGGAAAGCTATTCTTTTCTCTATGAATTCAGAGGTATTACTGCTGAATAGGTGAGGCTGAAGATGTACTGAGTACTTTCAAGAGTTTGGTCTACAATTCTTTCTTTCTTTTTTTTTTTTCATTTTTTGAATGTTGAGTTTTTGTTTTTTTTTTTAAATTAGTTGGAGGCTAATTACTTCACAACATTTCAGTGGGTTTTGTCATACATTGATATGAATCAGCCATAGAGTTACACGTATTCCCCATCCCGATCCCCCCTCCCACCTCCCTCTCCACCCAATTCCTCTGGGTCTTCCCAGTGCACCAGGCCCGAGTGCTTGTTTCATGCATCCCACCTGGGCTGGTGATCTGTTTCACCATAGATAATATACATGCTGTTCTTTCGAAACATCCCACGCTCACTTCTCCCACAGAGTTCAAAAGTCTGTTCTGTACTTCTGTGTCTCTCTTTTCTGTTTTGCATATAGGGTTATCGTTACCATCTTTCTAAATTCCATATATATGTGTTAGTATGCTGTAATGTCTTATACTTTCTGGCTTACTTCACTCTGTATAATGGGCTCCAGTTTCATCCATCTCATTAGGACTGGTTCAAATGAATTCTTTTTAACGGCTGAGTAATATTCCATGGTGTATATGTACCACAGCTTCCTTATCCATTCATCTGCTGATGGGCATCTAGGTTGCTTCCATGTCCTGGCTATTATAAACAGTGCTGCGATGAACATTGGGGTGCACGTGTCTCTTTCAGATCTGGTTTTCCTCAGTGTGTATGCCCAGAAGTGGGATTGCTGGTCATATGGCAGGTCTATTTCCAGTTTTTTAAGAAATCTCCACACTGTTTTCCATAGTGGCTGTACTAGTTTGCTTCCCACCAACAGTGTAAGAGGGTTCCTTTTCTCCACACCCTCTCCAGCATTTATTGCTTGTAGACTTTTGGATAGCAGCCATCCTGACTGGAGTGTAATGGTACCTCATTGTGGTTTTGATTTGCATTTCTCTGATAATGAGTGATGTTGAGCATCTTTTCATGTGTTTGTTAGCCATCTGTATGTCTTCTTTGGAGAAATGTCTGTTTAGTTCTTTGGCCCATTTTTTGATTGGGTCATTTATTTTTCTGGAATTGAGCTGCAGGAGTTGCTTGTATATTTTTGAGATTTAATCCTTTGTCTGTTTCTTCATTTGCTATTATTTTCTCCCAATCTGAGGGCTGTCTTTTCACCTCTACTTATAGTTTCCTTTGTAGTGCAAAAGCTTTTAAGTTTCATTTAGGTCCCATTTGTTTAGTTTTGCTTTTATTTCCAATATTCTGGGAGGTGGGTCATAGAGGATCTTGCTGTGATTTATGTCGGAGAGTGTTTTGCCTATGTTCTCCTCTAGGAGTTTTATAGTTCTGGTCTTACATTTAGATCTTTAATCCATTTTGAGTTTATTTTTGTGTATGGTGTTAGAAAGTGTTTAGTTTCATTCTTTTACAAGTGGTTGACCAGTTTTCCCAGCACCACTTGTTGAAGAGGTTGTCTTTTTTCCACTTATATCCTTGCCTCCTTTGTCAAAGATAAGGTGTCCATAGGTTCGTGGATTTATCTCTGGGCTTTCTATTCTGTTCCATTGATCTATATTTCTTTTTTGTGCAGTACCACACTGTCTTGATGACTGGCTTTGTGTAGTAGAGTCTGAAGTCAGGCAGGTCCCCAGTCCATTTCTTCTTTCTCAAGATTACTTTGGCTATTCGAGGTTTTTTGTATTTCCATACAAATTGTGAAATTATTTGTTCTAGTTCTGTGAAAAATACCGTTGGTAGCTTGATAGGGATTGCATTGAATCTATAGATTGCTTTGGGTAGAATAGCCATTTTGACAATATTGATTCTTCCAATCCATGAACACGGTATGTTTTCTCCATCTGTTTGTGTCCTCTTTGATTTCTTTCATCAGTGTTTTATAGTTTTCTATGTATAGGCTTTTGTTTCTTTAGGTAGATATACTCCTAAGTATTTTATTCTTTTTGTTGCAATGGTGAATGGTATTGTTTCCTTAATTTCTCTTTCTGTTTTTTCATTGTTAGTTATAGGAATGCAAGGGATTTCTGTGTGTTAATTTTATATCCTGCAACTTTACTATATTCATTGATTAGCTCTAGTAATTTTCTGGTAGAGTCTTTAGGGTTTTCTATGTAGAGGATCATGTCATCTGCAAACAGTGAGAGTTTCACTTCTTCTTTTCCTATGTGGATTCCTTTTACTTCTTTTTCTGCTCTGATTGCTGTGGCCAAAACTTCCAACACTATGTTGAATAGTAGTGGTGAGAGTGGGCACCCTTGTCTTGTTCCTCATTTCAGGGGAAATGCTTTCAATTTTTCACCATTGAGGGTGATGCTTGCTGTGGGTTTGTCATATATAGCTTTTATTATGTTGAGGTACGTTCCTTCTGGGCACTCCATTGCTCTCCAAAGAGAAGAAATCAAGTTCCACGCACCAGAACACCGACGCAAGTTTCCCTAACCAGGAAACCTTGACATGGCAATTCTTTCTTTAAATGTATAGTTCATCCTTGTAGAGGTGTCACTATTAGGTCTCTTTCTTTTAGACTTCATCTAGCTCATGTTTGGTAAGGCAAATTGATCCCAAGAAGAAAACACTTAAGTGATCCTTGTGCTGCTGTTACTTCCAAGTAGGTAATATTGATATACTATTTCAGCCTTTTAAGAAAGGTGTACTTGGTGGGGCTTTGCTTCTGCTAACTTTGCCATCATCTTATTTTAAAATTACCAAATTGTATCAGCTAAGTAACACTGCCATCATCCTTGAGGTGTTTAACCGAGAAACCTACCTGACTAGCAAAAGGCATTTTTTAAATACTGAAAGTCTAACTGGAGAATTTAACATTGGTAAGCTTTCTTGACAGCAAAGTTAATTTTACCAAAGCAGCATTGTTTCTTGCTCATTTTATGTATTGATTTTTGAATATTTTCTTTGAAGGACGGGTTCTCTACTGGTACAAAGAGAAAAACTGATCTCAAAGGTATTAGACATTTATTTTTTCAAGAATGATTTAACTTTGGTTTTCAGTGAGCTCAAATAAGTGGGTATATCTGGATATATTACTAAACTGTATAAAAAAAAATACCTTAAAATTTCACTCAACTACGATAGTCCTAAAATTCTATTTTAATAAAAAAATTTTTCCAGTCTTAGCTCTTTAAGAGTTACTAAAGTAGTAGTAAATAGTATCAATAGGTTGTATAGGGACACCAAGATACTCAGCTATTCTTTTTTATTCGCTTTAAAAAAATCAAGCTATAATTACAAATAATTTTGTGTAGGTTTAAGGTGTACAACATGTTGATTTGATACATTTATATAGAACAATATGATTACCACTTTATTTAGCTTACTTTGTTTAGATTACCACTTTATGTACTAGCTTTATTTAGCTAACACCTCTATGAGCTCACATAATTGCCATTATTTTTTATGGTGAGAACATTTAAGAACTAGTCTCTTCAAATTCTGAAGTACACAATACAGTATTGTTGACTATATTCACTACGCTGTGCATATAAGAAGTCTGGAACTTATTCATCATCTAGTTGCAAGTCTGTACACTTTAACAGTATCTCCCTAATTCCTGGTACTCAAGTCCTTTAATCAGTGAAAAATACATGTACAGTTCTGACTAAAAGAATTTAAAAGGTACTAGGAAAAAATGAAAACATGAATGAGGTAAAAAGTTAGGATTATGTCAAGAAATCTCAATAAAGCTGGGGAAAAACCCAACAAAATGACACATTAAAATGTGCAAATACATTAATATTGTTTACCTGTAAGACCCAGTCAGCTACCCCACTTGAACAGATGGCCCCAATTCAGGCAAACAAGCAGTAAAAATCTATTACACATGTAAAAGACCCTCTGAGGTCTATTTTCACTCAGCTTATCTGGCTACAAACATAAATCTAATCCTTTAGGAACTTTAAATATACAGACATTCAGTTACTTAGAAAAGTCACTTACGTAGAGCACCTCATTTTCCAAAAAATGATGGTCAGACAAGGTGGCACCGCTAAAATATAGCATCAATTGATGCAGATATTCTTAAGGGGAAGATATATCAAGAAAATTCACACATCTGAATTGTGAGTGTGTGTGTGTGCATGAGCTTAGTCGTGTCTAACTCTTTTTGACCCCATGGACTGTAGCCCACCAGACTACTCCGTCCATGGGACTCTCCAGGCAAGAATACTGGAGTGGGTTGCCATTCCCTTCTCCAGGGGATCTTCCCAACCCAGGGATTGAACCCACATTTCCTTCATCTCCCTACAACTGAACTGCCCGTAAGTTATTTTTTGACTAGGGGAATGCATAATAAGTAGTTTTCAGTAAGGTCTTTTCCAGTAAATCTATGGTTGTTATTTTGCTAGGAAACAAAACTGATACAATGATCAAGTTACTAGCTCAAGAGACAAAATACTCATTTAAAATAAATAATACTTCATTATATGAAAACTAAATAATAAAATTAAAAACTGAGAAAATCTGAGATATTGTCAGAGGAGCACAAGGAGACATAATAACTAAATGTAATATGGTATTCCAGATAGGTTTCTGGAGGAGAAAAACAAAAAGTAAGGAAACTCAAATAAAGTATAAACTTTAGTTGATAATAATGTATCAGTATTACTTCACTGGTTGAAACAAATGTATTTTAGTAATATAAGATGTTAATAATTAGGTGAAACTGAGTCTAGGGTAAATGGAAATTCTCTGTACTACTTTTCTACAAATCTAAAAATTTTAAATAAAAGTTTATTTTTTAAAAAAGTTCTTAAAGAAAAGCAACATTTTCTGAAAATACCACAGCTAATTTTATGATATGTGGACTTATTAAAGAAACTAATATTATTACATGGTTCTGCTTTTGAAAGATGATCTTCCTTAGATTCTATATGAAAGAGCAGTATATTTAAAGAGTTCTTTAAAGAAACAGATTTCTTTTCATAAAAACTTAAGATAATGAATAGGCTTTTACCCTTTCAAGTGTGATTTCTTCATATTCATAATCTGCATCAGTGCCATTAACCTAGGGAAAAAAGTAGCACAGAAATTTAGAGTTTAAAATTTAAAATGACAAGACAACTTTTGTATAATTTTTCTCCCCACTTCTTAAAAAAAAATTGAAGGATAACTGCTTTACAGAATTTTATGTTTTTTGTCATGCATCACCAAGAATCAGCCATAGGCAGACCCATGTCCCCTCTCTCCTGAATCTCCTGAACCTCCCTCCCACCTCCATCCCCATCCCACCCTTCCAGATTGTCACAGAGCCCCTGTTAAATGAAACCCTGTTAAATGTGATATTAATCAAATAACATAGCTTGATTCTAATAATTCTGGGAAAGATTTTCAAGGAATGGAACAGTGAAAATGTGATTAATGGCATTTATGACACTGTGTCGTTCAAATATAGAAAGGGTACACTCAGCTTTTAATACTTATTGAACTCTTGACCCTCTTCTTTGCTTTAATTCACACATCTAATTAGCTACCAATTCTTACTGACTTAAATATTTCAGTTTTTTGAGAAAACCATCACCTCTTCATTTTCATTTCTATTACTTTGGTTCAAGTTGTTGTTAATCTCTTCTGTTGTTAATCTCTACAGTAAATGTAATCTACGCCATCTCTTAGATTACTATTCTTCACTGCTCAAATCATTCTAATGTGTTTTACACAGATGGATCTTTATGGAACCCATGTATAACATACTTCGTCCAAAATTCTCTGAAACTCTCATACAAGGCTCTGCATGAACTGACCCAAATCATGGCTCAACTTCATTCCTAACATGTATCTCCCCTCTTCATGAGCCTTATATACCATTAAACTTAAATGATTTGCTCTGTCCTTTACATATCCTTCAAGTTCTCAACTCTGTAATCTTTCTGGTGATATGAAACTGAGCAAAGTAACCTCATAAGTCAAATACAGATTGTGATAAAATGAATCTCTAGATGCCTCTCATCTTCCATCCTAAGGGCTCTTCTGCAATATGATTAAACCACCCTACCATCAAGAGATGTTATCTATTTCCCTTTCCTTTGGATCTAGGCAGGTTCTAGATGGCTTCTGCTAAAAAGAGTGTGGCACAAATAATGCTCTGCGGTTTTGGAAGCTAGGTCATGCGATGCCTCGTAGTGTCCGCCTTGTTTTAATGCACTTTCTTAGAATTCAGAAGCTGTAATGTGAGGGAGCTCAAAGACCCTACGAGGTGACTCAAATGAAGGAGCATCAAAGACCTTTAGCCAAAAGCCCCAGCTGCACTTCTACCCGGCAACTGGCACTGACTGTCAGCCATGGTGAATGAGGCTGTTTTGGGTCTTCCAGTCTTTTCCCTTGTCCCAGCCAAGATCATGTAAAGCAGAACTATCCAATTAATTCAGAAAATCATGAGAAATAATTATTTTTTAGCCACTATGTTTCATGGTGCCTTGTTATACAGCAATAGAATAATGAAACAACAGAAGAATGAAATCTATGTAAGCCACTTTGTTTTCTTTACCATACAATAAGAAAGCAACCCCTAATTCAGGTTCAATTCAGTAGACAATTTAATAACATCATTAAACACATTCAAACTGGGCTTCTGAATGCCAAGAATACATTATCAAAACCACATATTACCATTTTATTAGTGTAAAATAACAAAAAACTGACGGTGTAGTATTTTCAAAAGCAATATGGTTTCCAGGAAAATTACAAAATGGGTGATTAGTTTCCTTTTCATAATATCTTTAAAAAATGTGGCTTTCAACAGGAAAAATATGCTTGGCTAAAGGGTTTACCACTCTCAATAGGACAAGGTGAGAGGGAAACAAGAAATAAAATTAGAGGAGAAATAAAATAAAATCAATCTTTATACAAAATAATATATTACTGACAAAATACTTGAGTTTTTTTTCCATCCTCAAAAATAGAAAAGCATAGATTTAGAATACTTCATGAGAACTGTCATTGCTAGTACTTTCTAGGTTTAGAATTTAGTCCTAGTAACAAAATGGGATTCTATATTAAGGATGAAGGTGAAAGCTGGAGAAGTGAATTGGGGCCTGATTGTGAAACATCTTGAATGTTTTCCTGATGAATGAAAAATATTCTTGGAAATTTTGGAGCATCAGGTAGGTTTAAATGTTTTCCAGAAAAAGAACCATGGCAGTGTGGAACACAAATGGAGAGAAATTAGAGAAAAGTAAATTGGAAAAGAAGTTATGGAAATAATTTGGATAAAAGGCAAAAATTCTAAAGACACTTGAGAATAGGTAGTAAATTCCTAATTATAAAAAATCTTAATATTAGTGGAAAAAATTTCATAAAGTCACAACTAAGAACAACTTATCTATAACCAATTTGACTAGGGAAAAAATCAGATTATATAACATAATCAAAGGTGAGCTGTATTTCACTCATCTAATATAATTTGGGGCTTCCCTGGTGGCTCAGCTGGTAAAGAATCCACCTGCTACGTGGGAGACCTGGGCTTGATCCTTGGATTGGGAAGATCCCCTGGAGAAGGGAATGGTTCATTACCCACTCCAGTATTCTGGCCTGGAGAATTCCATGGACTGTATAGTCCACGGGGTTGCAAAGAGTCAGACACGACTGAGAGACTTTTACTTTTCAATATGATCTGGGACAAGAACTACACTTTTAATTAAATGCTGTTTTATAACATATTTTTTTATCTGTGGAGAAATCACTCCAAATTGCTCTTAATTTTTACTTGGTTGCTTTTGAGTTTTTAACTTTTCTACATCAAACTGTCCAAAAGAAGTTTCTGTCATGATATAAGTGTATAATATAATCTGTTTTGTCCAATATAGGAGTTACTTAACCACAAGTGTGACTACTGAGTGCTTGTAATGTGACTACTGCCAGCAGAAAAACCATAAATATCATTGAATTTTAATCAATATAAATTTAAATACCAACATGTGGCTAGTGGCTTGCAATTTTGGAAGATGTAGCGCTAAGTGAATCATTAAATCTAACTATATCCCTTCAAAATACATGCACATATTCTCTTTTTATCTCTCCTCCTTCCCCCTTTCCTCTTTCCTCCCCCGACTTCAAATACACATTCTCTTTTTTGGTGCTATGATTGGCACTATACCAAATTTACAGATTTATCTGGAAAAAACAATGATCTCTACTTTATCTTTCTGTTCTGCAACAAAAACTGCTCTGTATTTAAGTATTCCTCTATACCATCAGTAGGTTTCACAGCTTTCTTACAACAAACTATATACATTTCCTGTTAAGCTGATTGCTCTGTGTGTGTGTTACTCAGTCAGTTGTGTCTGACTCTCTGTGGCCGCATGGACTGCAGACCACCAGTCTTCTCTGTCTGTGGAATTCTCCAGGCAAGGATACTGGAGTGGGTTGCCATTTCCTTCTCCAGTGGATATATGTCCTGACCCAGGGATCAAACCGACATTGCAGATAGTTTCTCTACTGTCTGAGCCACCAGGAAGACCATATACGTGGCTTCAAGCTGACTGCTAGGTATTTCATATTTCACTGAAAGAGTTAATAACTCATATTTTCAACTGCTTTCTGCTAGTATACTTGAATACCATTCACTGTTTAATATTTAAGTTGTTTTTAGCTTTTTAGAAAAATATAATTTGCTTCAATTATAGATGAAATGCCATAAAGAATACAGATGTCCTTGGCCCCTTATTCCTAAAGATTAAAATTTTCTAAACAGCTTGCACTAGTATATCCAAACAAGACAGACAGATCCTAATACATAATAGATATTAAGACTCTCCAAATAAAGATACTAAGAAGTCTAATTTAAGACTTCTCTGTCATTTAAGGTTCATTTCAGTAATACCTTTCAAACTATAGAGTAATACATTAAAATTCAAGATTTTGCCTATCAACATTCATACGACTCACTATGTGATCGTGATTGTGGAAGCTGCTCAGCTGCATCTGACTCTTTGCAACCCCATAGACTATACAGTCCATGGAATTCTCCAGGGCAGAATATTGGAGTGGGTAGCCTTTCCTTTCTCTGGGGGATCTTCTCAACCCAGGGATCGAACCCAGGTCTCCCATATTCTTAGGCAATTAAACTCCTCAAAAGTCTATCCCATCATAAGGTAAGAATCTAAAAATAAAAATGTACTAGGAAGAAGAAAATGTTCTTCCTAATGAAAAATCAAATATTAACCCTGAAAGAATTTACTCATGAATTTTTCCTAAATAATGAACAGCCATTTAGGTAAACTTTAAAATAATATAGTTATCAGTTAAATGTACAGAAAAACTGAAGCTTTCTTTGCAACCCCATGGACTATAGCCAGCCAGGCTCCTCTGTCCATGGAATTCTCTAGGCAGGAATACTGGAGTAGCCAAAAAACTGAGATTCTACTAGCTGTTTGTTAAAGGGGATTAAAACAAACATACAAAAACAAAAATCAAAACAAGAAACAAAAGATGAACCCAAGACAAATGGTAAATACAAGATCCGACAAATAACAACAAAAACAAGAAACATAAACACACACGCAAAACTGAAACAGAATTAACAAACGACTAATCTCCAAAATATACAAATAGCTCATGTAACTCAACACCAGAAAAACAACCCAATCAAAAAGTGGCCAGAAGACCTAAATAGACCTTTCTCCAAAGAAGACATACAGATAACACACATGAAAAGAGGCTCAACATCACTCATTACTAGAGAAATGCAAATCAAAACTATAATGAAATATATCCTCACACCGGTCAGAATGACCACCATCAAAAATTCTATAAACAATAAATTCTACAAAGGATGTGGAGAAAAGGGAACCCTCTTGCACTGCTAGTGGGAATGTAAATTGATACAGTCTATAGAGGACAGTATGGAGATTCCTTAAATATCTAGGAATAAAACTACTGTATGACCCAACAATCCCACCACTGGGCAAATATACTGAAAAAACATAATTGAAAAAGACACATGTACCCCAGTGTTCACTGCAGCATTATTTACAACAGCTAGGACATGGAAGCAACCCAGATATACACTGACAGATGAATGAATAAAGGAGTTGTGATACATACATACAATGGAATATTTATTGGTGTGGTTCAGTGACTAGGTCGTGTCCGACTCTTTGGACCCCATGGACTGCAGCCCACCAGGCTTCCCTGTCCTTCACCATCTCCCGGAGCTTGCTCAAAATCATGTCCATTGAGTTGGTGATGCCATCCAACCATCTCATTCTCTGTCGTCCCCTTCTCCTCCTGCTTGCAATCTTTCCCAGCAACAGGGTCTTTTCCAATGAGTTGGCTCTTCGCATTAGGTGGCCAAAGTATTGGAGTTTCAGCATCAGTTCTTCCAATGAATATTCATTACTGATTTCCTTTAGGATGGACTGGTTGGATCTCCTTGCAGTCCAAGGGACTTTCAAGAGTCTTCTCCAACACCACAGTTCAAAAGCATTAATTCTTTGGCATTCAAACTTCTTTATGGCCCAACTCTCACATCCATACATGACTACTGGAAAAACCATTCAGTTCAGTTCAGTTCAGTTGCTCAGTCATGTCCGACTCTTTGTGACCCCATGAACCACAGCACGCCAGGCCTCCCTGTCCATCACCACCTCCCAGAGTCCACCCAAACCCATGTCCACTGTGTCAGTGATGCCATCCAACCATCTCATCCTATATCGTCCCTACTCCTCCTGCCCTCAATCTTTCCCAGCATCAGGGTCTTTTCAAATGAGTCAGCTCTTCACATCAGGTGGCCAAAGTATTGGAGTTTCAGCTTCAACATCAGTCCTTCCAGTGAACACCCAGGACTGATCTACTTAGGATGGACTGGTTGGATCTCCCAGAGTCCAAGGGACTCTCTCAAGAGTCTTCTCCAACACCACAGTTCAAAAGCATCAATTCTTCTGCACTCAGCTTTCTTTATAGTGCAACTCTCACATCCGTACATGATCACTGGAAAAACCACAGCCTTGACTAGACGAACCTAGTTCTGACTGTAGGGACCTTTGTTGGCAAAGTGATGTCTCTGCTTTTTAATATGCTGTCTAGAACTGCCATAACTTTTCTTCCAAGGAGCAAGCGTCTTTTAATTTCATGGCTGCTGTCACCATCTGCAGTGATTTTGGAGCCCAGGAAAATAACTGTCAGTGTTTCCATTGTTTCCCCATCTATTTCCCAAGAAGTGATGAAACCAGATGCCATGAATTTAGTTTTTTAAATGTTGAGTTGTAGCCAAGTTTTTCACACTCCTCTTTCACCTTCATCAAGGCTCTTCAGTTCCTCTTAACTTTCTGCTATAAAGGTGGTGTCTTCTGCCCACCTGAGGTTATTGATATTTCTCCTGGCAATCTTGATTCCAGCTTGTGCTTCATCCAGCCCGGCATTTCGCATGATGTACTCTGCACATAAGTTAAATAAGCAAGGTGACAATATACAGCCTTGATGTACTCCTTTCCCAATTTGAAACCAGTCTGTTGTTTCATATCCAGTTCTAACTGTTGCTTCTTACCTGCATACAGCTTTCTCAGGAAGCAGGTCAGGTGGTCTGGTATTCCCATCTCTTGTAAGGATTTTCCACAATTTGCTATGATCCACACAGTCAAAGGCTTTAGCGTAGTCAATGAAGCAAAAGTAGATGTTCTTCTGGAATTCTCTTGCTTTTTCGATGATCCAACGGATGCTGGCAATTTGATCTCTGGTTCCTCTGCCTTTTCTACATCCAGCTTGAACATCTGGAAGTTCACTATTAATGTACTGTTGAAGCCAGCCTGGAGAATTTTGAGCATTACTTTGCTAGCATGTGAGATGAGTGCAACTGTTTGGTAGCTTGAGCATTCTTTGGCATTGCCTTTCTTTGGGATTGGAATGAAAATTGACTTTTTCCAGTCCTGTGGCCACTGCTGAGTTTTCCAAATTTGCTGACATGTTGAGTGCAGCACTTTCACAGCATCATCTTTTAGGATTTGAAATAGCTCAACTGGAATTTCATCACCTCCACTAGCTTTGTTCATAGTGATGCTTCCTAAGTCCCACCTGATCTCACACTCCAGGATGTTTGGCTCTAAGTGAGTGATTACACCATCGTGGTTATCTGGGTCATTAAGATCTTTTTTGCGTAGTACTTCTAGATATTCTTGCCACCTGTTCTTAATATCTTCTGCTTCCATTAGATCCATTCTATGTCTGTCCTTTATTGTGCCCATCTTTGCATGAAATGTCCCCTTGGTATCTCTGATTTTCTTGATGAGATCTCTAGTCTTTCCCATTCTATTGTTTTCCTCTATTTCTTTGCATTGTTCAGTTCAGTTCAGTCACTCCGTCGTGTCCAACTCTTGCAACCCCATGGACTGCAGCATGCCAGGCCTCCCTGTCTATCACCAACTCCCGAAATTTACTCAAACTCATATATATTGAGTCAGTGATGCCATCCAACCATCTCATCCTCTGTCATCCCTTTCTCCTCCCGCCTTCCATCTTGCCCAGCATCAAGGTCTTTTCAATTGAGTCAGTTCTTCGCATCAGGTGGCCAAAGTATTGGAGTTTCAGCTTCAGCATCAGTCCTTCCAATGAATATTCAAGACTGATTTCCTTTAGGATGGACTGGTTCGATCTCCTTGCTGTCCAAGGGACCCTCAAGAGTCTTCAACACCACCACAGTTCAAAAGCATCAATTCTTCGGCAGTCAGCTTCCTTTACAGTCCAACTCTCACATCCATACATGACTAATGGAAAAACCACAGCTTTGACTAGATGGATCTTTGTTGGCACTGTTCACTTAGGAAGGCTTTTTAAAATCTTTGCTTGGTATTCTTTGGAACTCTGCATTCAGATAGGTATATCTTTCCTTTTCTCCTTTGCTTTTCTCTTCTCTTCTTTTCTCATCTATTTGGAAGGCCTCCTCAACCAACCATTTTGCCTTTTTGCTTTTCTTTTTCTTGCGGGGGGGGGGGGGGTAATGCAAAAAGGAATATTTCTCAGCCACAAAAACACCACATTTGAGTCAGTTCTAATGAGGTGGATAAACCTAGAGCCTATTATACAGAGTGAAGTAAGAAAGAAAGAGAAAGACAATTATCACATATTAACACATGTATATATGGAATCTAGGAAGATGGTACTGATGAACCTATTTTCAGGGCAGCAATGGAGACACAGACATAGAGAACAGACAGGTGGGCCCAGGGCAGGCGAAAAGAGAGGGTGGGTGGGATGAATGGAGAGAGTAGCATGGAAACACATATATTGTCATATGCAAAAGAGACAGCCAGTGGGAATTTGCTGTATAATGCAGGGAGCTCAAACAGGTACTCTGTGACAACTTAGAGGTGTGGCAGGTGGGAGGGAGGTTCAAGAGGAAGGGGACATGTGTATACCAAGGGAGGATTTATGTTGATGTATGGCAGAAACCAACACAATACTGTAAAGCAATCATCTATCAATTAGGAAAAAAAGGAATACTGGAATGGTTAGCCATTCCCTTCTTCAGGGGATCTTCCTGACCCAGGGATAAAACCCACATCTGCAGATTCTTTACCATCTGAGCCACCAGGGAAGCCCTGTGTAAGAAAGCTACCAAGGTAAAATTAAATGAATTTTCCTAATCTTTACTCTTTATGGTTTTACAGAAAATACAAAGGAATAGTTAGGAATTATTTCAACAAATTTCTTCATTTCTGCTCATTACCAGAACCAGGAAGACCTCTAGAATTTTTGCTTAATATTTTAGTATTTAGGAAAAGAATAGGATTTCAGAGAGAGAATCAAACCCAATGCCAATGAACTTATAGTATCAATTAATACTTAACACTGGGTTTAACACATCATCCTTAATTGTACAAGAGTGAAAGCTTTCACCCAAGGATCAGGAACAAAATAAGAATGCTCGCTCTTGCAATTTCTATGAAACATTTTAATGGAGGTTTCAGCCATGGCAATTAGGTAAGAAAAATAAATAAAAGGCATCTTTATTGAAAAGAAAGAAATGAAAATATTTGTTTGTATATTACATGACCTTATGTAGAAAATCCAAAAGAATCTACAATAAGAACAAAAAATAACTAATTTATGAGTTCAGGTTTAACACTGCAGGATAGGTCAATACCCCCAAATCCATTATATTCCTAAACACTAGCAATGAAAAATCCATACATAAAATTAAGAAAACAATTTCATTTACAATATCATTAAAAGAATAAAATACTTAGGAATTAATTTAAAAAGTGTAAGACAAATACACTGAAAATTTAAAACGCTGTTAACAAAACTGAAGATGTAAATGAATGGATAGACAATATGTTCATGGACTAAGAGACATAATACTAATAAAATGACAATAATTCCCAGATACTGTATGCAATGTCTGTTGCTGTTGTTTAGTCATTAAGTCCAACTATCTGTGACCCCGTGGACTGAGCCCACCAGGCTCCTCTGTTAATGGGATTTCGCAGTAAAGAATACTAGAGTGGGTTGCCATTTCTCTCTCCAAGGGATCTTCCCAAGCCACGGATTGAACCCACATCTCTTGCATTGGCAGGTGGATTCTGGGTAGATTCTTTACCTCTCATCCACCGGGGATGCCCATGCCAATGTTTACCATAGCACTATTCACAATAGCCAAAAGGTGGAAATGACCCAAGAGCCCACCGAGAGAAGGATGAATAAACAAAATGTAGTACATACATACGGAGAAGGCAATGGCATCCCACTCCAGTACTCTTGCCTGGAAAATCCCATGGACGGAGGAGCCTGGTAGGCTACAGTCCATGGGGTCGCGAAGAGTCAGACATGACTGAGCGACTTCACTTTCACTTTTCACTTTTATGCATTGGAGAAGGAAATGGCAACCCACTCCAGTGTTCTTGCCTGGAGAATCCCAGGGATGGGGTCGCACAGAGTTGGACACGACTGAAGTGACTTAGCAGTAGCAGTACATACATATAATGAAAAATAATTCAACCATAAAAACGAATCATGTTTTTATGGTCATAACACATGCTACAACACAGATGAAACTTCACAATTCTACGCCTAGTGAAAGCCAGACACAAAAAAACATTTACTGTATGATTCCTTTTTAAAAAAATTTTATTGCAGTACAGTTGATTTACAATGTTGTGTTGGTTTCAGGTGTACATGTATGATTCTATTTATATGAATAGTCCAGAAAAGACAAAGCCATAGTGACAGAAAGTAGATTAGTGATTGTAAGGGGCTGGGGTAAGGGCAAAATGGGGAGTGACTGTTAACGGGTACAGGGTTTCCTTACAAGGAAATAAAAATGTTATGAAATTTGAAAAGGCAGTGATGGCACAATGCTGTGAATAAACTAAAACCACTGAATTGTACTCTTTAAAAGGGTAGATTTTGTGGTATGTAAATGTCGCAACATAAAAAAAAATTTTAAGGTGAAAAGGCTGAAAAAGAATTGAGATATAAATTCAAGTTGAAACAATGAGTTAATATACTTTACAGTAACAAACATGCTAACAAAGGATCAAAAAATTTATCAACACACCATGCTAGTGACAGTATGGGGTAAAAACAATAATTTTTGTTGAATCATAATGCCAGAAAGTATAATTTGGCAATAATGATCAAATCTAAAAGTTGACACACCTTTTGAGCAATCTATGTATACAAATATATTCAGATTATATAATTGCATATATACACAAAACATCTATACAAAAGTATCAGTGGGGCATTGATTTTTGTATGGGAAAAGTTTGAAAACACATATATCCTTAGTGATGTACAAAATATTTATAAAAGGATATATATACACATGTTCTTTTTATATATATCCTATACACACACACACACACACATTAACATTTTAACTAAGAGGAATAAGAAGACTAGGAGTAGGGGTGAAGAAAGATTTTTTCTTCACTTTTCTTCTCTTTTCATTGGATATACCTTGGTACATATTGAATTTTATACAATGTATATGCATTACCTGTTCAATTAACTACTTAATTTTAGGAAGCAATGTGACAACAGCCAGGGGGGAAAATGTGATATATAATGCAACAGCTGCAAGTTTTATTTTTATTCATCAACTCATAGCTAGTATTTAATAACCAGAACTCAACAAAGGAATAACAAGTAAGTTTAAAAGCCATTCTAAAACATATTTTAAATTTCAGAATTAAACTAATTAGCCACAAAGAATATTACTAAACGTTTTACAGTGTTCTTCAAATATGATAAAGTAGAACAACTCTGAAACAAAATCTTAAGAAAATGGAATTTATCTTATTGCCTTATGTAGAGAAAAGGGTTGCTATATCAGGCCCAAGGCTGCTTTGGCTAGAAGAGTCTTAGGCATTTGAGAAATTGATTTTGGGATCGTTCTCACCATTCCCTAACTGAAAGGGTTGTTTACTCTTGGCAAGACTTTGCAGAGACAATGAACTTTATGCTGAACACCTGTTTTCCTTCTGCGAGTTTGGAAATTTGGTATGTACAGGATAGAGGGTGTCTATGTGAACAACCACCAGTAAATAACTGTGGTGAAGCCCAAATAGTGGGCTTCCCTAGGCAGAAAAACTGAATACTTGTTGCTACATTTTCACTGCCAAGTGAAAACAGTGCTCTGTGGACACCTCTTGGGAGGAAGATAGTACAAGGAAATCTAAAGATGTATTCTTCTAGACAAACAGCCTTATAATCTGACTATGGATCCTGACTTATTACATATAATAATATGTATGTATGTACATATAAATATGTATGTACATATAAATAAATCTTAGGTACAAGGTGCTGAGCCTTGTGAGTCTTTCTAGAGAATTTCTCAACATGGGTAGTGAATGGGTTTAGAGACTTCCAACATATTCTGCTTAGCAGGAAAATTATTTTTTGAATAATGTGTCATAAAAACTAAGTTTGCTGTCTGTATGTTAATCCTGCTTTTAATTTGTTGACATCTCTAAAATGCATGTGTATTTATTTTCTTTGTTGATCTAGTTTTCTGTTAGGTCTTACATAGTAACCTTCCAGTTCAAAGGGTTTTAAAATAAAAATATTTAATATCTCTCCCTTAAGCAAAACATAATTTAACAAATGAACAAGGGATAAAATGTGAAGAAGAAAATATTGACAAAAGTACAAACAAAATTCTTCTTAAGTATTCAATATCAGTGTGAAAGGTGACACTGACTGAAGAGTACTTTTGGTTTGTATTAAGTATTATTACTTAAAGTTTTCAAAAATCTCCCCAAATTTGCTATACCCATATAAATATACACAGAATATAAAGCCAAATAAAATGTTTCAAAGTACAGATGAAAATCAACTACAGTTCAAAAATGAGAGAAAAAAGATTTTTATAATGTATTAAATTATGCACCATTTGATTTTTTAAAAATGCACAGGTATAACTTCTACTTAAACATCTCCAAAGATACTTTAGGTGGGGTGAAAAATGTTAAGATTCTGCTGTTCTGGCTATTTATCTTTAGGAGAAAGAAGATTTTTTAACAAAAGAAGTTTAGAGCGAAGGAACAATTAATTTAAAGTTACAGAATTATAACTGTGAACACATATAAATCTGGTCACTAAAAACACAGTCACTCAATTAGACTTCAAAAATGACTCTCTGATTATATGGCATTGTGTAAATGACCACTGGTGAGACAGAGCCTGTAGTGAAAGCTATTCATTTTAACTTAAAAATGAAATGTATTTCAACATTTCTGCTTTGTAAAAGCATGGAAAAAACAGAAAACAAAAAAGGATAGTATGTTTCATTTACTTTAGTAATTACAGCTCAATGACAGAGCATCATAAGTACAATGTATTAGAGAAAATAATGCTGTGATTTTTATACCTGTATCAAAACCTGAACAGGAAAAACAGAATTATATATGGTGATGAATGGAACTTACATAAGTTGATGTTTCCAAGCTGTCTGTGTTAACCAGTACTGGAGGAGGATTTGCCTTAAAGAAAGAATTGTAAAAGTATTAGGCTTAACAGGAAAATTGGCACATTACATATTAATGGTCACAAATATTAGAAGCATATGAAAGATTTGCTATTTCTTAAATTATAATTTTATATGAAGTTTTCATATGTTAAACAATGTATCCAGTTTCTAGCACCAGTGGAAAGAATTAGATATATAGGCAGCTATTACATTTGAGAAATGGATGATTATTTCCGCTACAACAGACACAATTTTGTTAAGATTTGTGAAGTTCACCATTCTCCTCAAAACAATTCACAAATATTTTCTAATATAACAAAAAACTCATCCAAATTTCTTGGCAATCACTTCTTTTCTAGTCTCAAGGATCTCCTGAAGATTCCAACATTTCATCACCCAGAAAAAAAATTCTGTCTCATACTGAACTGTGTTTAAACACTGGGGGAAAGGAGCCATACAAAGAAATCCATCATAAACTTTAATTAGAATACTGAAAACACATTCAATGTAAAAGCCCTCAATTGTTATCAACTGCAATTACTGCTTTTCATCTGTTATTCTAGACCACGGACAGAACAATTAATGGTCAACCACTCCCCACCCCTCCAAAAACACAAGCAGAGTAACATAGGTATAATTAAGTTTGGGATGAAAAAAGCTTGGTTTTCTGCTTAAGCTGGAAAGGGTTTGTTATGAAGGTGGAACAAAATTTTAAAAATAAAATGCAATTATTACCAAATGAAAACCAGACTGGAACATACTAGAAAACTGATGTGACTCCTCTTAAAATTCTTTCTTTTGCATATTTAAAAATATATAATTACCAAGTCAAACGACATTTTCAGAGAATCAAAAAGATGACTATCCTTTAAATAAATTTTAAGAGATATGCTTGCATAAATAATTGTACTGTATGCATCTAAGCTACATGAAGCAGCAAGTTAAAAATGAGTGGGGACAAGGATTACAGTAAAGCACAGGGAACTATAGTCAGTGTATTAAAATAATCTATAATGGAAAATAATCTGAAGAAGATATATATACACATAACTAGATCACTTTGCTGTACGTCTGAAACAATAAAAAATCCTGAAAAAAACAAACAAAATGAGTAGGCAATACTGTATTAAATACAAACATAATACTAGCTACTTTATGTGCAGCCCTACCTTTAATGATAATAGTCTATTTTCCAATGATACAATGAGAATCAAACCTAATACTACATGTGAGATTGCTAAAAATACTATTTGTGAGAGACATTTAAGATTTTATGAACATTAGGAATTATTCATTTCCCAATGACTACTGGGATCTCAAATTGATATTTTTAAATTAAAAAATTAATGGTACAACTTCACCTTACTTTGCTTAAGCAATTACAGAGGAAGGCAAGAAAGAACAAGGCTATTTAAACTTACAAAAGAAGCTATAATCTTTAAAAATTACGGCAAGAAAACCATCTGGCTTCCTCTGCTCGTTTATTACCAAAAATATAGTGGAAAAAGTTGGCTTTCACAAAAGTCTAACTTATACCAAAATTATCACAACCCTAGCTGCTCATGATCACCAACTCATCATCACTGTATATGTTACCTTTTGATTCTAGTTATATAAAAATCTGGTATTGAAATACATATAAATTATACAAAGTGTTAAATTTCCTTCAAGATAGAATGACGACAATGAGAGATTAGGAGAAGGAGGGGTAATGGATCATATAAGTGCATGAATTGAGGACTGCTGTAGTTGGGTGATAAGTATACATGGGAGTTCACTGTACTACTTCCTATTTGAACAGTTTTGAATTTTTTCATAAACTACAGCAAAACAATTATATTGAGTCAAGTACTCAATTGTAAGAGGTTAATAATGAAGGCAGTTGTAAAATACTATGGGTTAAAGCTGTTATTAAGATATTAGCATTCACATAATAAAACTAATTTCAATTTTAAAGTTCAGTTCTGAAAAAAGAATACAGACTAGTAAAAATAATTTATAATTTTGGTTTAATGAATATGATTAGATAATTAATATATGTACAATCAGTTTATTTGTAGATGTATCTTAGAAATAATCTGAGTGAATGACCACACCTGAAGGGAAAGCATAGACTTGAAACTGAACAGAAACTCAAATTGAGGATTAAAAGAATTTCATTCAAAACTAATGTCAGATTAAGCAATTTGAAAAGACCTATCACAAAATGTAGTCTAAAACAAGAGCCTATGTACTTGCAGCTCAAGAGGCATGATCTGATGGCCTCAAGTTCAGCCACCAAAATAATGTTAAAAATATTTAAGACTGTGTTAGCAGGAAGAGAATTAAAACATTTATCTTAAAATACATTATACTTTTACTTACTAACTTGAGGATTTCTAAATTCTTATAGAATACAGAAAGGGTATCTGACAAAGTAGTAATTCATCCCTCTCAAACCTGGAGGTGGTGGGAATGAGGTAGCCCAATGGGCTTGGAGGGTACAGTATACAACTCAGAAAAACACAATACCTTAACACCAAAGCCAGAACAAGTACTTTAGATAGAAGAGATACAGAAAAATTTGGCCGCGGAATTTGCTACTTTCAGATAGCTGAAATAAAGAGCACTAAAACAAAAAATACAGTAGCAAATTTGACTAGTTTAAGACCTTGGTGTCTATAACTAGGAGGGAGATAGCAGAACAGATAACACGGAATTACCAGCTTTACTTAGGGAGGAAACAAAGTAACAGCAATAAGACTTGAGGATAATCTATGTGAAAGTTACTTGTTGACTAGTTATTTAAATAACCTTAAATGACACATCAAAAAGCATGATTCTAGATCTCTCTCTACCTCCCTCTACCATTCAATGACTTTGAATATACAGGTAAATCACAAGTACTAATTATTGAAACTTATTTCTTCCGTCTATAAAGAGACATACCTTTAACCAAAAGGACTGTGTGACAACTCAGTAAAGTAATATTAAAAACAAAAGAAAAAACTGTGTTGTAAACCACAGAAACCTGTTGCTAATCCATTATACTTACTAATAGTATATACCATTGTGTATGTCTCAACTTAGACAATAATGAAATCCTATGATTCACTTAGAAATGTGGGGGTGGGTGATAGGAAAGGGGCAGGATATACCAGAAACAGAAACTAACCAAACCCTAAAGAATATGACCCAAGAATTAATAATAAGACTTAAGAAACATAGTTTTGATCATCCAACTTTTAGAATGTTATTTCATTAATAAAGGGCCTTATAAGTCTGCTGCTGTTAACATACTGCAGCATCCTAATCCAATTTCAGATAACAATATTACACCTTAAAAATCTTGTGTTAAAAATAATTCTAAGATTCAGTTATTTAAAAACAGGCCAAAATTAGTTTAGAAAACGCTTTTATGCTGTATACTGTATTTCTCCTCCTTAGCATTTATCGAAGTTTCATTATATTATTGGTTTAATGTCAGTCTCTTTCTCCCCTACTAAATTATAAACAAGTATTTCTCCAATAAAGAATTCATAAACCCCAGACAGTAGTACATCTTGGATTCTAATTTGGCACACACAGCATTGAAAGTTAAATGCTAACATGTTAGTGACTACTATAAGTTAAACTGACTATAAAAACAAATATGATGAATTCTGGAATGATGACAGAATAAGAAGTCCCACAAATTTGCTTCTCCACCTAGATGACGACTGTACTGGCAAAATGCAATTGCCAGTGTGACATGAGTATTTTGGACTTCTGTAGTCTATTAAGGGCTTGCAACTTCTAGAAGTTACCAGATGTCAAACTGTGGTTAATCCAGTCAATTTCAATTCTCAGCAGTGTTGAAGCTACCCAACTCCCATCCTTCATAATTTGTTCCTAGAGCAGCTGGCACAAAGCCTGCACAAGCCAGGGCAAAGTAGGGAGGGAGTAGGCAGCCAAAAGGGACCCTGTTCTTCAAATATAGGGAATCTGTGTTCTGATTGCTACCTCTGATCACGGAAGTTTCAAAGAGGTAGTGGCCATTATTGCTGAGCCTCTCCCAAGTAATGTAAATCCCTCCCCCTCTGGCTGAAGTGACTCCTAGGAGATTTAAAGGGCAAGTGTCTCCTCCCATAATTTCATTTGTCTCTTTTTCCCCTTTCAAGAATCAGACACTGAAGATTAAAATATTCAAAAACAACCACATATATGAGGGAAAGCACAAAGTCACTGCGCATGCCTGGGGAAGATGCAGGCATAGAAAGAATCAGAGAAGATTTTAAAGTTATCTCATAGGCTGATTTTTAGCACAAAGATAGCCTACAGCAATCAAAAAACCAAAAACAAACCAGCAAACTTTAGAAAAGTGGAGAATCTGATTTCCAGAAAAATCATAAGATTCAAATGTCCAATTTCGAACAAAAAAAATCAAAAGGCATGCGAAGAAATAGGAACATATGTTCCATTCAAAGGAGGGAGAGTGAAGAAAAAAGAAACCGTCTCTCAAAAAGAGCTGGTGGCATATCTATCAGACAAATGATTTAAAGCAACCACTGTAAAGATATCCAAAGAACTAAAAGACAAGGTGCACAAAATTAAGAAAATAATGTATGAACAAAATGGAGAAAGCAATAAAAGACAGAAAACCTAAGGAGAAACCAAAAGGAAATTCTGAAGCTGAAAAGTACAGTAACTGAAATGAAAAATTCACTAAAGCAAATGTGAGCAGGCAGAAGAATTAGGAAACCTGAAGATAGGATGACATAAATTATTAAGTCTGAGAACAGAAAGACTGAAGAAAAGTAACCAGAGTCTAAAGAGACTTGTGGGCCATCATTAAGCAGACCAACAAACATATTACGGGAGTCCAAGAAGAGAGAGATCAAGGGGGAAGAGAGAATATCTGAAGAAATAATGGGTAAAACATCCCCAAATTTGATGAAAGACATGAATATAAACAATCTAAGAAGCTCAAAAAACTCAAGGTAGGATGAACTCGGAGAGATTCACACTCAGACACATTAAAATCAAACTGCTGAAAGACAAAGAGAAAATTGTGAAAGCAGTACAACAAAGTGACTCAATATACAAGAGCTCCTTTGAGGTCAGGAAACAGTGGGTGGGTATATTCAAAGTGCTAAAAGAAAAACACTGTCAACCAAGAACCCAGTAACTGGCAAAACAATCTTTCAAATATGAGGGAGAAATTATGACATTCTCAAATAAACAAAGTTGAAGATCATTACTTATAGACTGGCCCTGAAAAAAATGCTAAAGTGAATCCTACACGTAGAAATGAAAGGACACAAAGACAGTAACTCTAGATGTCTGAGGAAATAAAGACCTTGGTAATAAGGACAAATACAAAAAAACCTCTTCATTATCTTAATAGTGTTTTGTAACATCACTTTTTGTTATCTACATGATTTAAGAGACTAATATTTTTTAAACTATATTTTAAAGAAGTGGGCATGTTAGTCACTCAGTCATGTCTGACTCTTTGTGACCCCTTGGACTATAGCCCATGAGGTTCCTTTACCCATGGGGTTTTCCAGACAAGAATACTGGAGTGGGTTGCTATGCCTGATCCTGGGTCAGGAAGATCCCCTGGAGAAGGGCATGGCAACCCACTCTAGTATTCTTGCCTGGAATTTTATATTTTAAAAGTTAGTTTAAAAGTGAATTATTCATACAGAAGTGATGTCAACATCAGTAAATAACTAAAATCAATTACTAGCCCAGAAATTAATATTATGGTAACTTTGCTTTGTAATTTCACATTTATTTTCTACATAATTTAAAACATGAATGCATTTAAAAATTGTTATTTACATTTTTGTACATATAATGTATAAAGTTGTAATTCTGTGACATAAACAACTGAAAGGGGTGGGATGTAACTGTTAAGAGGAGCAGAGTTTTCATATATCACTAAAGTTAAACTGATATAAATTCTAATTTGAGTGTTGTAATTTCAGGATGTTAAATGTAATCCCCATGGTAACCACAGAGAAATTAGCTACAGAATATACATAAAAAGAAAAATGAAAGGAATTTAAACATTTCATTACATATATAAAAAAATCAACCAAACAAAAAATAAGACAGTAATGCAGGAAATGCAGGAAATAAATCTGTAATAAATGTAGAAAATAAATAACAAAATGACAGAAGCCTCTCCTTATCAATAATTACTTTAAATGCAAATTGCTTAAACCCTCCAATCAAAAAAAAGCAGAATGGATAAAATCACACGACCCAACTATGTTTTCTGCAAGAGACTTCATTGAGATCCAAAGATGCAAGCAGGCTGAAAGTGAAAGGACAGAAAAAGATATTCTATGCAACTAGCTACTAAAAGATAGGAGTGACTATATTAATATTAGATAAAATAGAAGTTAAATTTTAAAAAGTTACAAGGGACAAAGGACAACATTATATATTAGTAGAAGGTTTAATACAGTAAGAAAATAAAACAATTAACATTCATGTACCTAATGCTATACCATCAAAATCTCTGAAATACAAAGTGACAGAATTAAAGAGAGTAAACAAATAATAGTTGAAGATTTCAAGGCCCTGCTTAAAATAATGTGTAAAACAGCCAGACAAAAGATAAGTACAGAAAAAGACTTAAATGCCTCAATAAACCAATCTGATCTAACAGACATATTTGGAACACTCTGACCAACAACAGGATATATTCTTTTCAAGTGCACTTGGATCATTTCCAGAATATACCATATGTTAGGCCACAATTACGTCTCAATAGATTTAGTAAGAAAGTTGTCATATAAAGTTCAGTCGCTCAGTCGTGTCTGACTCTTTGCAACCCATGAATCTCAACATGCCAGGCCTCCCTGTCCATCACCAACTTCTGGAGTTTACTCAAACTCATGTCCATCGAGTCGGTGATGCCATCCAGCCATCTCATCCTCTGTTGTCCCCTTCTCCTCCTGCCCCCAATCCCTCCCAGTATAAGGGTCTTTTCCAATGAGTCAACTCTTCACATGAGGTGGCCAAAGTACTAGAGTTTCAGCTTCAGCATCAGTCCTTTCAATGAACACCCAGGACTGATCTCCCTTAGGGTGGACTGGTTGGATCTCCTTTCAGTCCAGGGACTCTCAAGAGTCTTCTCCAACATAACATGTTTTATGTCAAAAATGGATGAAGACAGTAAGCAATAATAGAAGCAAACTGGAAAATTCACCAAGTTGTGGAAATTAAATGACATACTATTAACCAATGAATCAAATAAATAATAGAGAAAATGAGGCCAATAGCTGTTTTTTTAAAAGATCAACAAATTGACAAACTTTTAGTAAGATGGACTAAGGGAAAAGGAGAGAAGAATAAATTACTAAAATCAGAAATGAAAGTGGGAACATTATTGTTAATTCAACAGAAACAAAAAGGATTATAGGAGTTATTATGACCAAGTGTAAGCCAACAAACTGGATAACTTACACAAAACGGAAAAACTCCTACCAATGCCGAATCATGAAGAAAAAATTTTAATACTTTATAATTAATAAGGAAATTGAATCAGTAATCAAAAATCTCCTGACAAAAGCCCTTGAAATCTGATTGTTTTCCTGGTGAAATTTACCCAACATTTGAAGAACTACCATCAATTTTTATCAAATTCTGCCCCAAAATTGGAGAGGAAGGTATACTCCCCAACTTATGCTTTGAGGCCAGCATTATCACTATAAGAAAACTGCACACCAATATCCCTTATGTATACTGATCCAAAAATCTCAAGAAAAATTGAATTCAGCATTATACTAAGAGTTTTATATACCATGACCAAGTAGGATTTATTCCTGGATTGCACAGATGATTCAACACAGGAAAACTGATCAATGTAACATACCACATCAATAGAATGAAGAAGAAGGAAAAAAAAACCCAACATGATCATCTCAATCTATGCAGGAAGTATGTGACAGTATTAAATATTTTAACTAAGAATATAAGGAAACCACCACAACGTAATAAAGGTCATATATGAAAAACCTACAGCAAACATCATACTTCCATGGTGAAAGACTGAAAACTTTCCCTCTAATATCAAAAACAAGTCAAGCTGGCCCACTTTCACCACTTCTATCTAACAAAGTATTGAAAATCAGTCAATTAAACAAATAAGAAGAAGAAAAATTATCCAGCAGCTTCAGCTGCAAGCAACAAATTCTGGTAAATTCTCTTTTCAATTTTTATTCTATTATAAATATTTTCTATTTCCATGCTATGGCTTCTTAGACATACTCATCATTTAAAAGTAGACATTAAATTTCTAAATACAAGAGATTTTAAAGTGTCTTTGATATTAATTTCCCATTCTGATATTATTTTCTCATTTAAATGTTTTCTTCTCTGTAATCACCCTCTGTTTTTTTCAGTCTTCTAACTTTATTGAAGTTTTCAATGCTAAGTCAAACATCTCTCTTGGTAAATGTTACATTGTATTTGAAAACATGTGGGTTATTTTCAAGTTTCTTTTGATACTGATCTCTAACATAATTCTACAAGGATAAGAGAACAAACTCTGTATGATTTCAGTATCTTTAGACCACCCATTTTTTCCACCTGTTCTTATGTCCCTGGATATGTTCCAGTGTCTCCTCCTTTACAATCTATGGGAATTTGAACAGAATTTGTATCCTACTGTTGTGTGAAAACTGTATAAATCTTGATTATGATGAACTGGTGCATAGTGCTTTTCAGGACTACTATATCCTTCTACTTCTCTGTATATTCATTCTATTAATTTTTGAGAGTTTAATACTGAAACTCCCAACTAAAAATTTTAATTTATCTACTTAAAAAATAACTGTAATATGTAGTGGAACTACATATAACCATGTTCTGTATTTTCCAAGTCTCTTGTAAATGTTATCATACTTTCATAATTTTTAAAAAAGGCCAAAACAAGCGGTACTCTGACCCTCCTTTCTGTTTCCCTGTAAAGCATGAAATAAATTTTCCAAATGAAAAAAAGAAAATTATCTGTCTGCAAATAATATGATCATATACGTAGAAAAAGTCTGTTAGAATTAATAAACTTAGCAAAGTGGCAGTATATGGTCTAAACACAAAAATCAGTTGCATTCCTATATACAAACAAGCTGGAAAGAAAACAAAAACAATTCAATTTACAACAGCATCAAAAAGAATAAAACAGTTAGGAATGAACTTGCCAACAAGTGAAATATCTGGGCAATGAAAACTATAACATTGCTGAAAGAAATTAAAGACAATAGGAATAAATGGAAACACATTCCTTGTTCATGACATCTTAATACTGTTAAGATGTCAATACTACCCAAAGCAATTTATAGATTTAATACAATTCCTATCAAAATAACAATGATGTCTTTTGCAGAAATAGGAAAACCCATCCTAAAATTCATATGGAATCTCAAGGGACCTGAATAAACAAAATAATCCTAAAACCGACAAAGCTAGAGAACTTAAACTTCATTTCAAAACTTACTATAAAATTACAGTATTCAGAAGTTTGGTATTGGCATAAAGGCAGTCATATGTCACTGGAATTGAATATACAGTGCAGAAATAATCCCACATATATATAGTCAAATTATTTTCAATTATAAGGGTGCAAAGACCATTTGAAGGGAACAAGACAGCCTTTTCAATACACAGTGCTGAAAAACTGGATATCCAAATGCAAAATAATGAAGCCTAACACCTAACACCATATACAAAAATTAATTTTAAATGAATCCATGACTTAAATAAAAGACCTAAAACTATAAAACCCTAAGAAGAAAATACAAGATAAAAACTTCATGACACTGCATTTGGCAATGATTCACTGAATATAACACCAAAGGTGCAGGCAACAAAAGAAAATATAGACAATTTGGACTTGTTAAAAATTAAAAATTTTGTGCATCAAATGACACTATCCACAGAGTAAAAAGACAACCCACAGAATGGAAGTCAATATTTGCAAATCATGTATCTAATAAAGAACTAATATCCAGAATACACAGAGAATTCCTAAAACTCAAAAGAAACCAACAACACAATTCAAAATGGGTAAAGGCTATTTCTCCAAAGAAGATATACAAAGGGCCAATAAACACATGAAAAGATGTTCAACATCACTAATCACTGGGGAGCTGAAAATCAGAACTACAATGAGATGCCACGTTATACCCATCAGTTTGGCTAACAATATGAAAACAGAATAAATATAAGGAGTGCTGCTATAGATGTGGGAAAATTGGAACCACTGTACTTCATTGGTGGGAATATAAAGTGCTACACCACTGTGGAAAATAGTATGATAGTTCCCCTAAAAATTTAGTTACAAAATAATCCAGTTATTACACTTTCAGGTATACACTCTAAAGAACTGAAGGCAGGGTCTTGAAGAGGTATCTGTACACCCATGTTCATAGCAGCATTATTCACAATAGCTAAAATGTGGAAGCAACTTGAGTTGTTCACTGACGAATGGATAAGAAAATCTGATATACACATAAAATGGGGTATTATTTAGCTTTCAAAAGAAGGTATATTCTGATGCTACATATGTATACAGCATGGATTAACCTTAAGGACAGTATGCTAAGTGAAATCAGCTAGTCACAAACAGACATATACTGTTATGATTTCACTTATCTGAGGTACTTGAGTCAAAATCACAGAGAAATAATGTAGAATAGTAGTTGCCAAGGCCTCGGCCAGGAAGTGAGAGGGGAGAGGAAGGAATGGGGAATTCAGTGTTTAATGGGTACAGAGTTTCAATTCTGCAAAACGAATAAAAACTTCTGCAGATGGATGATGGTGATATAAAGACACCAATATGAATGTACTTAATACCACTGAACTGTAAACTTAAAAATAGTTAAGGTGGTGTAATATACATTATGTGTCTATTACAATTAAAAAAGGAAAAAATATGACCTCAACCTAATTATTAAAATGCATCAAACAAACACAAATTGCAGGTATTCTACAAAACATCTAGCCTGTTCTCTCGTAAAAGGCCACACACATGAAAGACTGTGGCGCTACTTTAGATTAAAGTAGATTCATGAACACTAACTGTGGTCTTGGATGGACAAAGGACCTGTTTTTGTTTTTCATACAAAGAACATTACTAGGCTACTGGCAAATAGAATTATGGTCTGTAGTATTATGTTGCTTCCCTTGTGGCTCAGACAGTAAAGAATACACCTGGTAACACAGGAGATCTGGGTTCAATCCCTGGGTTGGGAAGATCCCCTGGTGAAGGGAACTGCTACTCACTTCAGTATTCTGGTCTGGAGAATTCCATGGACAGAGAAGCCTGGCAGGATAGCCAACTTTCTGCTTTAGATCACTATATTATAGCAGTATTTTTCCTTCTCAGGAAGATATTTAGTATCATAAAGTATTAATATTTAGGGTAAGGGAACATGAGTAAAACTTCCTTTTAACTGGTATACAAAAAAATCATACTCAATTATATAAGAAGAGAAATGATGAAGCAGATGTGGTAGGCAAAAATTTTAACAATTGGGGGAGACATGGGTATATGAAATTTTTTACAATTCTTGCAACTCTTTGTAAGTGTGAAATAATTTGAAAATAACACAAAAACAAACAAACAAAAAAATCCAAGACACAAACAGAATAGAGGCACTGCAGTCAAGTGATAGTGTGTGGTTAAAAAAGGTCCATCAAGGCAATCCAAATATATTATTGTATTTAAGATTACTAGTAAAGTGAAAACCTAACAAGCCATGCTTTAGATTATACAAATGATCAAATCATTTAAGGGTCAACACTCATATGTTCTGTGAAACTTGCATTGTCCAAAAGCAATAGGATACTCTATACTGGATACACTTCTAACCTTAGTTCCTCTCATGTCATGTGGGAGTTATCTGCTGTCTCTTGCATGAACAGATAGTAGGCTCTCAAAGGAAAAGAACAATGTTATATTTATTTTTGTATTTACATGACTGAAACAGTAACAAAAAATTAAACTAAAAACAATGCCTCCAAAGCGTCTATTTGAGCATGAACATAGACTTTTCATACAAACACATAAAATTAGCTATAAAGCATTTCAATAATACTTTCATTACATATCTCCTCAGAACTGGTTAAAAAAAAAAAGGTCTAAAGAATCTAGTTTTAAAGAAGAGTATTTACTCTGGGTGTATATTTAATAGGCTAGTATCTTAGAGATTATATCGTCAGTAGGAAGAACTAGCATCTGTTATACAATTGCTATGTGCTCAGTTTCTATGTGGATGGAGAAACCAAGGCTATGAGAAACCGAATAATGTTCCCACCATCACACAACCAGGAAAGGGCAAGGCCAGGAATTGGCAGAGTTAGGTTCACTATAAAGTTCAGGTTCTTTCTGTAACTTCAAAAGCCATAACAAAATCAATACACAGAAACCACTTGCTTTCCTATATATTAACAATGAAAAATAAGAAAAAGAAATTAAGGAATCAATCCCATTCACCAGTGCAGCAAAAATAATTAAATATCTAGGAATAAATCTACGTAAGGAGACAAAGGAACTGTATACAGAAAATTATATGACACCAATGAAAGAAATCAAATATGACATAAACAGATGGAGAGATATTCCACATTCCTGGGTAGGAAGAATCAATATTGTGAAAATGACTACACTACCAAATGCAATCTACAGATTTAACGTGATCCTTACCAAATTACCAATAGCATTTTTCACAGAACTAGAACAAAAAATTTCACAATTCATACAGAAACAAAAGACCCCGAATAGCCAAAGCAGTCTTGAGAAAGAAGAATGGAGCTGGAGGAATCAACTTTCCTGACTTCAGATTATACTACAAAGCTACAGTCATCAAGACAGTATGGTATGGGCACAGAAACAGAAATATAGACCAATGGGACAAGATAGAAAGCCCAGAAATAAACCCTTGCACCTATGGATACCCTATTTCTGACAAAAGAGGCAAGAATATACAATGGGGCAAAGAAAGCCTCTTCAATAAGTGGTGTTGGGAAAACTGGACAGCTACATGTAAAAGAATGAAATTAGAACACTCCCTAACACCACACACAAAGATAAACTCAAAATGGATTAAAGACCTAAATGTAAGACCAGGAACTATAAAACTCTTACAGGAAAACATAGGCAGAACACTCAATGACATTAATTAAAGCAAGATCCTCTATGATCCACCTTCTAGAGTAATGAAATAAAAATGAAAGTAAATAAGTGGGACTTGATTAAACTCAAAAGCTTTTGCAGAGCAAAGGAAACTATAAGCTAGGAGAAAAGACAACCCTTGGAATGGGAGAAAATAATAGCAAATGAAACAACTGACAAAGGATTAATTTCCAAAATACACAAGCAGCTCATACAACTCAATACCAGAAAAACAAACAACCCAATCAAAAAGTGGGAAAAAGACCTAAATAGGCATTTTTCCAAAGAAGACATACGGATAGCTAACAAACACATGAAAAGATGCTCATTATTGCTCATTATTAGAGAAATGCAAATCAAAACTACAATGAGATACCACCTTACACTGGTCAGAATAGCCATCATCAAGAAGTCTACAAACAATACGTGCTGGAGAGGGTGTGGAGAAAAGGGAACCCTCTTGCACTGGTGGTGGGAATGTAAATTTATACAGCCATTGTGGAAGATGGTATGGAGATTCCTTAAAAACCTAGGAATAATATGACCTAGCAATGCCACTCCTAGGCATATACCCTGAGGAAACCAAAATTGAAAAAGACACATGTACCCCAATGTTCACTGCAGCACTATTTACAATAGCTAGAACACGGAAGCAACCTAGATGTCCATTGACAGATGAACGGATAAAGAAATTGTGGTACATATACACAATGGAATGTTACTCAGCCCTAAAAAGCATTTGAGTCAGTTCTAATGAGGTGGAGGAACCTAGAGCCTATTATACAGAATGAAGTAAGTCAGAAAGAGAAAAATAAATATTGTATACTAACACATACATACAGAATCTAGAAAGATGGTATTGAAGAATTTATTTGCAGGCCAACAATGGAGAAACACATAGAAAACAGACTTATGGACACAGGCAGAGGGGAGAAGAGCGTAAGACGTACGGAGAGAGTAACATGGAAACTTACATTACCGTATGTAAAATAGACAGCCAATGGGAATTTGCTGTATGTCTCAGGGATCTCAGACAGGGGCTCTCTATCAATCTAGAGGGGTGGGATGGGGAGATGGAAGGGAAGTTCAAGAGGGAGGGGATGTATGTATATCAACGGCTGATTCATGTTGAAGCTTGACAGAAAACAACAAAATCCTGTAAAGCAATTATCCTTCAATAAATAAATAAAAGCCATTCAGTCTATCTCTGTACCACTCTAACTAATAAGCATGATAATTTTCATATTTTCATAAAATTTAAATGACATGATCAATATAAAAGTACTTTGAAAGTTTAAAGTTCTAGAAATAATATAAGAATATTTTAAAATTTTATCTTTATCTTTCTAGCTATCTATCTGTCCTCAAACTCACTTTGAAATAGAGAGTTAGCCCCCATTTTTAATAGATGAAGGGAGTATAAAACTCAGAGAAGTTAAATAATTTGAGTCACAAAGTAGGACTAGACTCTAAATCTTAAATCTTCTGTTTCTATTTCTATCATCTCCCGATGCATCCAAAGTATAAAGCAGTAGATCTTTAGAAGAAAAACTGTATTTATTTAAAATGTTAAAATCAGGTTATATGTAAGATACGGATTTAAAAATTCATTTGGGAACAAATATTTTAATCACTCTCATTAATTTTATAATGTATATGTTATACTCAATTACTCAGGTATACACTCACTTATTCTGCAAAACGAGGCACACCCACAGCCTTCTCATGTAAAACAAAACAAATTATTCTACTATTCTACTTAGACTTTTGTAAGTATATTTAAAACCTAAAATGAGGTTAGGTAATATAAATAAGCCTCTCCTGTTAAGTTTTTAAACTTGCTCCCTGGTTTACTGTCTCAAGCAAATATGAAGTAACACTAGCGACACAAACAGCCAAGATCAAGTGCCAGCTACACATGCATACTATTCTTTCAGTAACTGTAAAACATCTCAAGTGAGTACTACTATCATCATCAGTGCTAAAGGTGAGTAACGAGATCAAGGTTAAGTAAACTGCTCAATCACACAGCTAGTAAGTGTTAGGAAAATGAAAAAGTATTAGTTGCTCAGTCATGTCTGACTCTTTGTGACCCCACGGACTATAGCCCGTCAGGCTCCTCTGTCCATGAAATTGTCCAGGCAAGAATAATGGAGAGCGCAGGAAGTGGCAGAACTAGAATTCTAAACCAGATCAATCTAAGTTCTTTATTTATAATTACAAGGTTATGCAATCTCTAAACAATTTTCAAGTGTAGTGTGATACTAAGCTAGGGATGCTTGGAATAAATAAATCAGAGAACTTCTGAACAGGAGAAGACTGGTTCCTAATTGAATATAAGAGCAGAAATAACTACAAAATTTCAAAGGGTTCCAGAAAACTATTTTGACATCAAAAGACAAACTGAGGTGACATGACTAGAATAAACTTTCAAGTCTCCTACTTTAAAAAATATTGTGCTACTAAATCCTAGTTACTTGGAAGAATGTTACATTATTACAATAACCCTTTGACTGTCTATGTAGAATTATATTTTATAATTTATAAATTCAATTTCTCTTTGCATTGTACAGAAAATATTCATCTGGACTTACCTATTCAATTCTGGGTAGTTTTATAATTTGACTTTTCATGATTTTCTTAAGTTTTAGTGTAATACCTATATTTCCCTTAGAATCTTATTTTGTATAATGTTCTTACTGATTTTCACTTTTTAGGAGAGGAGAAGGGCACTGAGATGAGAACAATGGAAGGTGATAACTCATTTTTCCCCCTTACAGGACTTATTTTGACACTGTTTACACAGCAAAAACACCATTTTTACTAGATTTTATGCTACAGGTCAGTAATAGTAAAATTACCTAAAAATCCATTTGTTTATACATTAAAATGAGATAATGACCTTTGGTGTGAAAGATGTCAATTATCCTACTTACTAATAACACCGTGATTTTACCTTTGGATAACTCTGTTGGTAGAGTAGTTATTGTCCTAACAAGCCGTCCCTTGGAAACACTAAAGCTCTGAAAGCTACAAATATTCAGATTCTCTGACATCTGGCTATTATCTCATTGTATTTTTTGACTGTTACATGTTAACTTAAAAACATAAACTCATAATTTTAGAGTATTTTTACATTTACAGAAAAGTTGCAAAGATATCATAAAGAGTTCCCAAATACTTTATATACATCAGCTATTATTTTTCAATAATAAATGTGAAGTATGTTGTCCTACCAAATGACAGAAAGATTGAGTATTTCCAAAGAAGATCAATATAAACTGGAAAACAAAATGCTATATATAAAAGGACACATATAGTACAAGATCAGGAGGGGTAATTATTTTTACTATCTTTAGAAAATAAACAAAATTTCCCAAAGCAAATAAATTTTAAAACTGTTTTGAACAGACTTACATGTATAAAAGGCATGATAACAAATCTAAGGAGGTTCAATATGATGAAGTTTAGAATGTATCTTTTTTGTAGATAACCTAATAAAACAGCAAATATAGAACCCATCTTATATTAAATCCCAGATAATTTAACTCCCTAAAGATATCATTTAAAGTCCAAAGTGTATTACCAACTCTAACAAAGAAACAGTTGAAATGATCTGAAAAGAATACAAATGAAACCATTAAAAACAAATAAAATTATATAAAGAAAAAAGAAACTAATAAAAACCTGTGGTATGATGGGTAGGATGACAGTATTCTCAGCAGGGACTGGCAGGACAGGGATCACAGGGACAGTGGGAGAAGAGGGAGATACAGCTTCTGTTGGCTAAAAATCATCAATGACAAAAAATCAGGAAAAATACAAAATAAAAGGGAAACATATAACAGAAAGTTTTGTCACAAAGATAAATTATAGTTTTCAGAAATAACTAAAATAGGTAAAATAATATATTACTTCAATTTAAATAAGAAAATGCTCTTAGAATTAATTATACCACTAATAATAATTTTAATGACTCTACTTAAAATAAGTGTTTAGATGTTTAAATGAAAATAATAAAAAATAATGATTTAACAATACTCCTCCACTGGGAGATAAGACATTCTCTTCACAGACTACAAAATATTTTTTATAGCATTCAGGATATATTTGACCACTTGCTTCCTTGCATTCATTTTTTTTTTTTTTTTTTTTGCTTCCTTGCATTCAAAGAATCAATTACTCTCATGCCTAATTCAATTATTTTTAAAAAAGATGTAAATGGAACACAGAAAGGGTGTCTTGTAAAAGTACCAATTTCTGTTACCTGGATTAATTCATAAATATTTGCTATACCAATGACATATTCTACATAAGAATTATTAACCTCATATCCTATACAAAAACTGGAAATTAATTGATGACCTAAATATAAGCATTAAAACCATAAAATTCTTAGAAGAAAACATAGGGATAAACCTAGATTTAACAATGGATTCTTAAATATGATATCAAAAGCAGAAGTAAAAAAATTAGACTGTATCAGAATTCAAACCTTTTGTGAAGCAAATGGCATTCTCAAGAAAGGGAAAAACAACATACAGAATAGGAGAAAATCCTGCAAACTGTACATCTGATGATGGTTTAACATGAAGAACAGATAAAGAACTCGTATAACTCACCATAAAAAGACAATTTAAAAAATGGGCAAAGGACCTGGAACAGATATTTTCCGAAGAGGATACACATATGCACCCCGAAGTTCATAGCAACACTACAATAGCCAGGACATGGAAGCAACCTAAATGTCCATCATCAGAAGACTGGATAAAGAAGATGTGGCACACATATACAATAGGATATTACTCAGCCATAGAAAAGAACAAAACTGGGTCATTTGTAGAGAGGTGGATGGACCTAGAGTCTGTCATACAGAGTGAAGTAAGTCAGAAAGAGAAAAGTGAGTATCATATTTAATGCATGTATGTAGAATCTAGAAAAATGGTACAGATGAACCTATCTGCAGGGCACAAATAGAGATACAGATGTAGGGAACAGACAGATATATGGACATGGAATGAGGGGGGAGGTAGTGGGATGAACTTGGAGACTGGGATTGACATCCACTGACGCTAGGACAGATAGTGGGGACCTATAGTACAGTTCAGGGAGCTCAGCTCGGTGCATGTGGTGACCCATATGGATGGAATGGGGAGTGGGTGACCGGGAGGTTCAAGAGGGAGGGGGGTATGTATAGATATAGCTGATTCACTTCATTGTACAGAAGAAACTATTACAACATTTAAAAGCAATAAAACCCCAATTAAAATAAAAAACAATAAGCACATGGAAATCTATTCAATATTATTATTCATTAGGGAAATGTAAATCAAAGTAACAATGACATATTACTTCATACTACTAGGAGGCAATAATAAAAAATAAAAACAAAAACAGAAAGTAACAAATGTTGGCAAGGATGTGCAGAAATTGGAATCATCAAAAACTGCTGGTGGGAATGGAAAATGGTGCTGCCACTACGGAAAACAGTTTGGTTTGGCAGTCCTTCAAAAAACTACCCCTAGGATTACCATATGACCCACCAATTCTACTCCTAGGTAAATACTTCAAAGAGCTGAGAACCGGGACTTGAATACTTTACCCTAGTGTTCGGTGATGCATTATTCACAATAGCCAAAAGGTGGAAACAACTCAAGAGTATCCATCAACAGATACAGAAATACAAAACATGGTGTGTGTATACACACTCAAACACACACACACAATGGACAGTCATTCAGCCATAAAAAGGGATGAAATTCTGATATCTGCCACAACATGGACAAACCTTGAAAACATTATGCTAAGTGAAATTAACCAGATACAAAAGGTCAGTATTTTGTGATTTCACTTATATTTAGAATAGGTAAATTCATATAAAGTAGATTAGAAGCTACCAGGGGCAAGGGAGAGAGGAGGGTAAGGAGTTTACTGCTTAATGGTTACAAAGTAAGTTTGAGATAGTGAAAAAGTTTTGGAAATAGATAGTGGTAATAGCTGCTCAATACTGGAAATTTAACTGATGCCACAGAATTGTGCAGTTAAAATTGGTTAAAATGGCAAATCTTATGTTAGATATATTTTATCACAATTAAACACCTCAAAAAATTTTTAATGCAGCAAAAGCAGGTCCCTTCACAGTGCTGTTGGATATATAACTTCATACAAACTTTATGAAAAGCAATCTAATAGCTTTAAAAATGTTGAACTCTTTGACTTAGTAATTCTGTTAATCTATCCTGAGGGAAGCCTGGCATGCTGCAGTCCATAGGGTCGCAAAGAGTTGGATATGCCTGAGCGACTGAACTGAGTTCTAAGGAAATATTAAAAAAGCAAATGTCTTAATATTCAATATATTCTTTTGAACATTGTACTTGGGAAAATGCAAAATATCCTAAATATAAGGTGTTGGAATGATTGCACAAACAATAATTTCATAAGATTAAATACTATGTCCCTGGAGAAGGGCATAGCAACCCACTCCAGTATTCTTGCCTGGAGAACTGTGGGCTACAGTCCATAGAGTCACAAAGAGTCGGACATGACCGAAGCGATTTAGCACACAAATACTATGCATTGATTAATAATCATCTGTAAGAACAGTCTATAAGTCATATATGATACTGCCTATGGCATGACATTAAGTAAAAAGGAGAAGATAAAAATTTTATTTAAAAAATGGAAAGCAATGTTTGATAAGTTAACCTCTGAGGACAGGATTATGAATGGTTTTTCCCCCTGCCTCTATTTTGAATTCTACTTTTCCAATCGTCAACAATGAATATATAGTGATGCTGTAATGCATGGTGAGGGATGGAAGATCTATTACTATTAAGAGAAAAACAATTATAATATTTTACCATCTCATTTTCTAGAAAATAAACTGAAAATGTGTTTCACATTAATTGTTCAAAAAGATGCTAAAATTTTCAAAGATTTTTATAAGACCATTAGAGTTGAAGAAGCTAGGGATCAAGTTTAACCCTTCTTTTTACAACTGAGCTTAAGCTCATAAAAGTTAACTTGTGACAAATGAGGAAAAGATTTGCTAGACTATTGTTACCTGGATTTCTTATATTCTGTAGAAAGAGATTGTAAGCCATTAGATTTTGTTTCCTTTTTTCTTTCTTTTTAATATTACCAATTTAAATGAGTTCTCTAAATGAGTTCTCTGTTTTGAAAGATGGAAAAGTTACAGAGACGGACAATGGTGATGGCTGCACAACACCATGAATGTATTTATTGACACTGAATTAATTAAGTGTACTAAGAAACGTTAAAATGGTAGTTTTGTTACATATATTTTATCACAATTAAAAATAAATTAGGAATAAAGTCTCTGTCTTACTTGGGATTCTAGCCACCATTTATATAGTGTTCCTATAGGAAAAAAAAAGTTGAATTCCATATTATGAGCTTAAAACAAATAATTTAAGTGCTACCAATTTTCAGTGGAATACTTATAACTTTTTAAAAATGTTTGAAAAACCCAAGAGATTCTGACTCCTAATTTATGACAAAGAGAAAAAGATAGTTTTAAAAGAATTTAAGTGAAGTTAAGTCAGACAGAGGAAGACAAATACCACATGATTTCACCAAAAAAACAAAACAAACAAAATGAAAATAGATAGAAAACACACTCACAGATACAGAGAACAAATGCACAGATGCCAAAAAGGGAGGGAGTTGGGGGGTGGGCAAAATAGGTGAAGGAAATTAAGAGGTATAAACCTTTAGTTATGTAAGTCACAGGGATGTAATATATAGCACAAGAAGTAAGGTCAGTAATATCATAAACTTTTTATGGGGAGAGATGGTTACTAAACTTAATGTAGTGATCATTTTATGATGTATGCAAATATCAAATCATTTAGTACACCCAAAACCAACATAATATTGTTCATCAACTATATTTCAATTATTCTAGAAAACTACTGCTGAATCAACTGAATATACATATGGAAGATGAATGACCCCTTACCCTACTACCTTATACCATATATAAAATTCCAGATGGTTACTGTCCTATTAACAGAAGAACAAAAATTAGATTTCTAGAAGATAGCAATGATAGAATATAACCAGGATCTTGACGTAGGCAAGTACAGGTTGTTGAAGTCAAGCAGAGTGAGGCAAGCATCTGTGCACAGGAGTGGAAGGGTGGCAGAAGTGATGTTGGAGTCTGGGCAGGATGAAGAGGATATCGCACATGGGCAAGCAGTGGCAGCAGCCTGGTCTTTTTGTTGGATCCCAAGTGTGAGAGAGTAATCTGTGTGGCAGTAGCAGTAGTCTGGCATGAAGTATACAGGCCTCAGTGGACAAGATGGGGATATCCCTTTGATCTTTAGCAGGGTGGGAAGGAGGTCCACTAAGAGCATCAACAGTGGTAGGAGGTTGCTGACATACCTGAGACTTGATCCAATAAGTAAATATATAAAGGATAGTGGGAGCAAGGGTCCTCATGTCAGAGAATGGAGTTGCAAACATGCAAAGGGAGAAAATCAGCATGAAATCTATGGTTCTACACTAGATTTGAAGGCACTAGTATGACAGTATGGTTTTCAATATATATAGACAAATACAGAAATAAATGTGTGTGTTTACATATACATCTGTACCCTGGAGCAGTAACACCTCAATAGCATGAAAATACCTAACACTCAGATCTTGGCTTATAAATATCCGTTCTCTAATTTTTAAAAAAAGGAATCTTTGGAGAAATGACTCCATAGCTAGAGCCTAGAACTTTTTGCCATACCAGAAAATAAGAAGGTGCTCAAAGAATTAATGAGGCATGACAAAGGACACAGAAGTCAGCTTGCTGGGGCTCTTATCAGTTACACTGGGAACAATGTGAGACTCAGATAACAATAATGATAGCATAAACCCCACTGAGTTAAAGAGGACTCCAAGAGTCTACACTTATATAAATAATTACATAACAATGAAATGAATAGAAGAGTGCATTTCCTTACAGTATATGTCAATCAAAAATGTAGAAGGAATGATGGAGTCACAAAATTATAATCTGGCAACCACCACAGTAATAACTCATTTAAGAAACAACAACAAATGTTAAAATTTCCACTGCTGCTGAATGACCCTTCCATTTCATTCTAGTGGAAGCAAGTTTGAGTGGGATACACACACACAGACACACATGTATCTCCCTACAAATTTTTATTAATTACAGTGAAGAAATTCAGCAGATACCATCTTAACCAAAGTTAACACCATCAGGGATGGGACAAATCAAAATCATATGTTACCTGATAGGATGTAATCAGAGTATATCACTTCTGGGACATTTTATGAAAGATGCATAACCTGAACACTAAACATCAGACAAACTGAAGTTGAGTGATAAACTACAAAATAACTGACTGGAGTCATCCAAAGTATCAGAGAGAAGAAAGTCTAACATTTATAATCTTTATTTAATTTTTTAAAACAGCTTTGTTAAGGTATAACTGATATACAAGAAATTGCACTTTTTAATGTACACAATTTAATGAGTTTGGACATATGCAAACAACTCTGAAACAATTACCACAATCAAAGTAAGAGACATATCTAAAACCTATAAGAAGTTTCTTTTTGCCTCTATAATAGAGTCAGATATTAGCTAATTAATAATCCACTTTAACATAAAAAAGACAAAGCTATATGCTTATAACAAATTTCAAGGCCAAACACAAACATTTCCTCCATTAGGCAGTTGCTCTCAAAAACTCTTTATGATAAACTATAAATTCTTCAATATTACATTGTAATACTGGCTCTGAACCTATTCTAAATATATTTCCTTTTGACAGAATCCTTTAGAGGATCTGAATACCATTTTTTAAAATCCTACAAAATGTACACCATCTGATTCCACCCCACTCTCTATAGGGCACTGAACAAGTGCTTTGAAGAACAACATATACCTCTGCCTCTTTCTTAAGAAAGGCAAATACTGCTGAGAAAGTCTTCAAAAACAAATGCATATCAACACACGTAATTTCCTAGTCACAATCAATAACCAGTTTGAGTCACAAAGGATTATACAACAACAAAATAAGTCACTTAGTTTGCATGAAACAAAATACTGCCCTAAACAAACAATATCTAGTCAAATGAAGGTTGAGTGATGAGGAACAGTATAGATGTTAAATATGATAACAGAGTAAAAAGAAGAGATGAGGATATTTTGAGCACAGGATTGAGAGGATGATAAAATTCTGGTGAGCTGTATGATTCTAAATTGGAAAATGTCAAACTTAAGACTCTAATATGAATAATGAGGCAGCAATATAGAGTAACCATTACATTTGGGTTATTATAGAAAAGGAATTCAGCCTAAGCATTTGAAACTTGAAAAATCTTACATACATTATTAGACAATATGACTTTCACGTCATCGTCCTTTTTCTGTTCCATTTGTATCACTCAATAAGATCAGCTCCAAAGAGTTTTAGTTGTTTTTTTTTTTTTAAATCTTGACCATGTGACTAACAACAGTCTCAGTTGTTTCTATCCATAGCAACACCATGGAATCATTAGCCTCTGAGGCCTCCTTCAGAGACTTGTTTCCATGACAACAGAGGCTATAATATTAACACTGTCTCAAAGAATACTGCAGAAAATGGTAAATTCCCATAAAGTAACTGGATTGTACAAATTTTAAAAGTATTTTTTAAATGCCAGTATCAAATTGATGGCTTTCTGAAAAATGTTTTAATTTTTAGAGATTCTTGTTATTTATTCACAGTTTTACATTTTAAATTTGATGTGAAGAGCTTAAAATTATGCAAGCAGCTTTTACAAAGATTTTGATAAAAAGTGGTCTGAAGCCTCATGAGGTACAGCCACATGCTTAACGTGTACTGCACATCTACATTTATGACTATTTACCTCCCTCTTTCACTTGCACTCACTCCACTCGATAAATGAAAAAAAAAAAAAATATATATATATATATAGAGAGAGAGTATCTTTACCTTTAATCTGCTTGAAATAGCTAAAGTGGTTTTTTACATGTACATATGAATCCTGTCTGATACAGGAAGAAACAGGAGGAATAATTAGGAGGCTGCTATGATAATCCAGCTGAGAGGTGATCAGTGGCTTCAACCAAATGATGGTAACGGTGAAAATGGACATGAGTAGTCAAATAAAGATATATTTTGAATGTAGAAGTGATATCTGTATGACTGATGGGAAGCTGGGAAGGACTATTAAGAATAACAACAACAATGGCCTCTAAAAATTGTCTTTTACATCATAGTTAGATCCAACCATAAAAGATTTACAATGCTGTCTGAACATATTTTTCTTAACTTTTTCTCATTTATAGTCTTACTTATTAATATGCTCATAAGATTAAATTCTAAAGAAAGGTAACTAATACCATACTACCAGGTAATGAGCTTAGAATGTCCACAAAGATTCAATAAGCGCTAAGTAAATTTATAACATATTTAAGGAAAATGAAATAAATGAATTAGCAGATCTTTTGTTATCAATATATTAAAGAAAAATAATTACCCCCATGCCACTAATGGTCCATAAGAATTTTCCTTCTTTTTTTGTTTTTAGTATGGTACAGTTTAATATTTTTAATCTCAGCTCCTTTGTTTAAATTTCTACAATGTGATAATGAGACATATTTCTTTGAATAAATGTCAAAGAAAATATCTAAGAGGGAAAGAAAAATCAGGGGAAAGAACTGCAAGCTTTTTCTATGTTTATAGAAGGATAAAATGCAGCACAATAAATTTACCAAAACTGTTTGGGAATCATTGTACTCAACAGGGGTCCAGCACCTTCAAATTAAGTTTTTGTCGTTGCTTAGATCTGTTCCTATTTGATTCAAATACTCATTTTGCCACATTTACTCCAAATAGTACATTCAATATAAACTCCATGTTATTTGAACCAGCTGCATATAATATTCATATCATAATTATCTCTGAAGCAAACAGCAACAAAACTAGACATATTTTGAAATAAATACTAAGGGATTAAATACAAATTCTTGATTGTAAAAGAACAAAGGGGAGAAAGGAAAACAGTCTAGTGATGAACAATCCTAGTATAGAAGCATGGGTGCAAATCTGTTAAGTTTACACAGACAGAACATAGTAGTTCATGAATCTATCAATATTTCAGTTTGCAAGATTGATATTTATGAATAGATAAGGTATATCATTCCTTCATTATAAAAAGATAGCATTCCATCAGCATTCAGCCATTTACTTTGTACTGATACAAGGATGAGCCAACAATCATTCAGAATTTCAAGTAAACAGAAATCCAAAATTTGAATTTAAAGCTGTGGTCACATAAACAAACAGATATGAAACTACCAAATGCAATATGCTGCCTGCCTCCCCACATTTATCAGACTATGGCTACAGAAACACACACAACCATGGACTTCACAATGACTAACCTGAAATGGGACCTAACACTTCCTAGTACTCATGCATTTACCCCATTTTGTGCATTCTTGTACAATCCCTAATGATTCAGGTCACTGTTAACCTTTCTGAAGTTATCTTCTATTTTCCTCCCACTTACTGTTTTGGCCATACTGACCTCTCTGCTGTGTTTCAAACACTCTATAAACAAGCTCCGGCCTCAGAGTCTTTCATATAGTCTTCCTTTGCCTAGAATGCTCTTGTCCCAGATATCCACATGACCCAGCTCCATAACTTCTTTTACGCCTTACTCAAATAACACCCTTCAGTTGAAGCCTCTCCTATTCTACTAAACCCACCCCCACCACATACACACAAATATACCCATTTCCTATTGTCTTCTCTTTCTACCTTTTCCCCAGTATACTATATATTTTAATTATGTTTGTCATCTGTCTTCTCCCCCTTTACTATAAGCTCTATAGGAGTAAGGATTCTTGTTCTATTCAATATTACTCCTGTATACCTAGTTCCTAGAATAATATCTAGCACATAGGAAGTAGTTAATACATGTTTCTTGGATGAATGAAACAATATGACTGACAAAAGAGACTGAGTTAATCAGCACTCTAGAATGATAAAGTGACTCAAGTGACTCAGAGAACAGATTGTATACATCCATCCCTCCCCCTGCCCAATTTCATTATATACACATAGAAGACACTGCTAAGAGATTCTGTGTGCTTGGGCAGCCACTACCAATCAGAAAGTGCTCAAGATGTTCTAGTATTTGATGACCTCAGAAGTTCAAAATATAAAAATGCCAGAAAATCACCAGTTTCATGTTGTCCTCTGTCTGCATGCACGTTAAGTCACTAGTCTATAGGGTCGCACAGAGTCATCCCTCTGCCAGGCTCCTCTGTCCATGGAATTCTCAAGGCAAGAATTCTGAAGTGGGTTGCCATGGCCCCTGCCAGGGAATCTTCCCAATCCAGGGGTCAAACCCATGTTTCTTATGTCTCCTGCATTGGCAGGTGGATTCTTTACTATTAGTGCCATTTGGGAAGCCTTGTTCTCTGTCTAGCAATAGTTAATTGTTTAATAATATCCTATATGAAAGTAAACATTGTCTTGTTCAAGAACATCTGCTGAAAAGATTTTCTCTTTCCTTTTTAAACTGTATTAAGTAGTAAATATCATTGACAGATCACATTTAAAGCCTGCAGTGCCCCTCTTCCAAACTTCTGGGTTCTACTAACTTCAACTCGATCCCTAGGTCCCTTCTCACAAGGTAGCTGCTTCCTGTTGATACTATCTCTGTTTAATTTTGGTGTTCACATGTTTCCTTTTCAGTTCTCCAATTCCTTTTAAATCACCATTCATATTACATTTTCCCTGTTAAAATAATTACTGTGGTGTCTGTTTTTCTGGCTGGACCTACTCAAGGTTACCAATCCTCTTGTCAAAACATAATTCTTTATCCTTCTGTAATAAGATTGCTTCTCGGTATCTCCAGATCCCCCACTTAAAAGACCAGAATATTTTGTAGGATCAATTTCATGGGTGGTTGTGAAAGTGGTGATAAAGATGATGATGATAGGTACTTTACTGATGTCATGTATTACAGTAAGGGTTTTGCAGGTTTGTCCCATTTAATTTTTTACTAAATCTTGATCCTTGTTTTCTGCAGGTGGAAGAAAGAGACTCAGAATTCAGTTAATTTATCCAATGTGCTACAGCTAAAATAGAACAGGGCTTTAAACTCAGTTCATCATCCTCTAAAAACAACACTCTCAACCACTGCTCTCCAAAATCCTGCTATGTATTCAGTATAGCTGAAGCATTTAATTCCTAAGGTTGGTATTTGTCTTATTCTATGTCAAAATACTTACAAAGTGATTATTTTTCAAATTTATAATACTTTGATACATTAAGATGGTTTCAGCAAGATTAGTCAGAGTTAAATACAGTAAAATGAGGCTGGGATATGTTTCGTTTCAAATTGCAGATTATAATCTTCAGTTATTTGCCTCAGAGTCAACAAAAATTTTGTAAGGCAATCAATTGATCCCATTCTGTCATAATAATAACTTCCTTATGCTCACAGCTGGCTGAGTCAATAGTCACAGCTTAGATTTCAAAAATACTGGTAATATTGCTCAGAAAGGGACTAAACTGGGGTCTACTAATGGATAAAGAATGAACAGGCAGCGCTCCTGTTAAGAGGTGAGGGGGAAAACACCTTTTAAATAAATTTGTCTAGGGGCAGAAGTTGTGTTTAGGATTCTAAAATTCCACTGCTTCCAGATGTGATACCAGTTGGTTTACACTTGCACAAAATAGGTTCAGTCTTTGTTAACTGATTTGTACATGCCTGTACAATTGCCACATCAGTTGGTTTATTTAAAGGTTGGTAAATAAGCTGGTAATTGTAGGATACTGTTCTCTGCATGATCTGAATAGCTACTCTTACCTTTATCAAAATTCTAAATTTTGACATAAGAATGAAGGACTGAATAATGTTATCTAAATAACAGTGCCAGGAAGTACACAGTGAGAAAAATCTTTAAAGAAAATGACACTAAGTCAAATTTTAACAGTAAGAATATAAGTTCTTCATATATTAACATATATGCTTCAATGTTTTCACAGAAGCCTTTGAATTAATTTTGAAATAGACATGATTTTATACAATCCTGTAATGTAGACTTATAATTTTAAAGCCATAGTTGTACATAAAAATGGCTTGGGAAATTTACAGTGGCCAAACTGTATTTAGAAGCTCCAAACTTCTTTGTAGCCATCATCAGATTAAATAAAAATAAATGCATATAATTAACTTTATTCATTCAACAAATAGCCATCATCTGCATTCACCACTTTAGGCTCTAAGGATATAAGAAAACATACATCTATCCTACCAGCTCTTGTGAAGCTTATGGTTTTGCAGCTGATATTAAATCATTACCCAATTGATTACTGAAATCTAGTTGTGGTAAGAGGTATGGAATACAATTCTCATGAAAACAAATACTGCTTAAAGTAAGAAAAGAGCAAAAATGTTGTGCGAGTTGAATGTCCTATTCTGACCTCAGAGGTTATGGGCCAGTCACTTTTCAGTACTGTTATTAACACATTATTTTAAAAGTTAACCCTAAAACTACATATCACACACACACACATACATACATGTTATATATTAAAATATGCAAATTGCAGTTTGTGCAATAAAACATATATATTGCTATGTGTCCTTGACAAAAAAAAGTGAAAGTGAAAGTTGCTCAGTTGTGTCCGATTCATTGAGACTGCATGGACTGTAGCCTGCCAGGTTCCTCTGTCCATGGAATTCTCCAGGCCAGAATACTGGAGTGGGTAGCCTTTCCCTTCTCCAGTGGTTCTTCCCAACCCAAGGATCGAATCCAAGTCTTCCGCATTGCAGGTAGATTCTTTACTGTCTGAGCCCTCCTTGACAAAAGGACAATCTAACAGTTATGACACTACACAGAAACTACAAAGATGTACACAAAACACTTCCTATTTATGAAGAGCTTACATAACAGACTTTACCGAGTTCTTCAAACTATAGCCAATCTAATCCACCTCAAGCTATCAATGTTGTTCTTTTAACAGACTTTATTTTTTAGAGTAGAAAGTACAGCATTCCCATGTAACCTTTGCCTACACACATGCATTGCATTCCCATTATTAACATTTCCCACTTGAGCTGTATATTGTACAGTTGATGAATCTACAATGATACATCACTGCTATCCAAAGTTCGTAGTTTACACTAGGGTTCATTCTTGATGTACATTTACAAGTTTAAACAATGTCAGGTATCCACCATTATAATACCATACAGAATAGTTTCACTGGCCTAAAAATCTGTGCTCTATTCATCCCTCCCTCTTTCCTAACTTTGACAACTAATCTTTTTACTATCTCCATAGTTTTGCCTTTTCCAGAATGTCATATAGTTGGAAGCATAGAATGTGCAGCGTTTTCAGATTGGTGTCTTTCCCTTAGAAATAAGCACTTATAGAGTTCTTCCATATCTTTTTAACACTTAATAACATTTCACTATCTGCCTATTTACCCACTGAAGGTTATCTTGGTTGCTTCCAAGTTTCGGCAATCATGAATAAAGCTGCAATAAACATCTGTGTGCAAATTTTCATGTGGACATAAGTGCTCAACTCATGTGAATGAAAACCAAGGAGTGCAACTACTGGATTAAATGGTCAATCTGGTATTTTTTTAAAGTGAATATAACCACTGTAAACTTTTTGCTTAATTTTCATCTTTATGCTTTTCTAGTGTCCAAATTACTGGGTCTCAAACATCACTCAAACATTTTTGAGTAGTTATGTTTTGGGTATAAAGGGAAACAATTTCCAAATCTGAGTAATGGCATTTTAAACAAAAGTACTGGCCTTTTGAGTAGGAAACTCAACTCTGTCAAGAGACAGCATCTCACAACCAGTATAACAGAATTTTTATCCTAACTTTGATTGCTTGGTAATCATTACTCAAAGAGACTGTTTCTACCCATTCTCCGGGTAGAATTCTACTATCTACTATCTCTATCTACTATTAGATATAGATATATCTAGATATCTACTATCTCTATACTCCAGGTAGAATTCTACTATCAGAGTTGGTATTTCCAAAGTAGTTTAAGAGGATTATCTACTTTATATTCTTTATATTCTAGTTTAACACAAAGGCATTTCACTGCTGAATATAAGCAATTTCATTCTTTAGAGATGAAGAAAAAAATATATATTTAAATACATGTAAGTAAATACATGAATGTATTTTATACATATATATATATATATTTGACCACTTCAAAATACAACTATCATTAGGCATGAGGCCAAATGTTTAAAACGTGCATAGATAAGGTTAGGCCAATTCACGTTGGTCCAAGGTGGAAATGTCTTGGTGTGAATATTTAGACCTGCTGCTTGGGAGGAACTGTCATAAGATAAAAGCTTGTAGATAATGATACCATATGCCTCTGTCTGCCTGGGAAGTTCCCCTTTTCTATCAAAAGTACTCCAAGTTTGATCAGTGAGTGATACATTCATCCTAGTTGTAAGGAAATTTAATAGTTTTTCTCCTCTTCTCTCCCTGCCTCACCTCCTCAAGGCGAAGGGTAAATAAGAGAAGCATCAGTTGGAGGATCAGTATAACACTGAAGTGTGACATATGTTTCACAAAACATTTAAGAGAATTCAGATGGATTAAAAATATATAACAATAAAGAGTCAGGCAGTATTAAGTGCTATGAAAAAAAATGTTTAAAAAGATAAAAGGACAGTGATGTTTAGAGTGAAGGAGTGCCTGCTACCTTAGATAAGAGTCTAGAAAGATCCTCTGAGAAGGTAACAGATGAGCAGAAATCTGAAGGAAGTGAGGAAATAAACTATGAGAATATCTGAGGAAAGAATATTCCAGGCAGAGGAAAGAGTAACATTAAGGTTCTGAGAGAGCCACACGCTTGATATATTTGAGGAATAGGAACAAGGCCAATACAGCAAAGAAAGTGAAGGAGCAATAGGAAATGGGATTACAGACACTGCCAGGGACTAGATAATAAACGGCCTTTTGAACTACGGTAGTGAAGGACTTAGGATTTTATTATATGTCGGACTGAAAGCCATGGAAGCGATAAAAACAAGATAATGACATGAACTGACCTTCTGTAAGGATTCCTCTGGCTTCTGGGTAAAGAACAGACTGGTGAGAGTGAAGAATGGAGATAGGGAGTCCAAATAGATTATCTACTGCTATAGTTCAGGCAACAAATTAAATAATTTTAATCAGTCATTATAGAGTAGTGGGAAGTGGTTAGATCATATATTCTAAACACAGAGCCAACAGAATTTGCTATTAAATTGTGTGAGCAAAAGAAAAAGGCACAGAAGATGATTTCAAGGGTTTTTTATCTTCAGCATCTCAGTGACTAAATGAGGATGGGGGAAAATAATAATATGAGAAACTCTATTTTTGACATGTTAACTTTCAGATACTTAATCCAAGTGGAGATACGGATTAGGAAAGCTAGATATACAAGCCTAGTGAACAGGGATTAGCTCTGAACTGAAGACATGAATAATGATGTTAATTAAAGGCACCTGGATAAGATCAACTGAAATATGAGTATAAAAAGAAAGAAGTTCAATGACTGATGCCCTGAGTTACTCTGTTAGTAGTTAAGAGGAGGAGGAGGATACTGCAAAGGAAATTGAGGTTGGGAGACTAAGGAGAATGGTGCTCAAGAGTTAAATGGGAAAAGAATTTAAAGGAGGGAGTGAGTAGTCAATGTGTAAAAAGCTGTGGAAGGGTCAAGTAAAATGAAGACTGAGAACTGATCCCTAGATTTGACAGTCTATACTCCAAGAGGGTTTTTTGGCTGGTTGTTTTAATGAGAGGTATTATGCTGAGTATGTATAATGATAGGAATACTCCAGTACAGAGGGAAAGACAGATAATGCAATGAGGAGGGAATTTCAGAATCTCTGAAAAGTCAAAATGAAGATTTAGTACAAAAGTGATGGGTGAGATTTAAGAACACAATCGGATTATTTAACAGGATGGGAGACAGAATAAGACCATCAGTTGAGAATGAGCGCCAGGAAACAGGTATTGGAAATTGAACATGCAGCTTTGGAGCCAATGTGGAGGAGGCAGAGTTGCGATTAACCAAAGTTGGATCTTACCATTGAAGTGACAGAGGAGCAAGCAAGTTAAGATTATGAAAGGTACTGTTTAAAGTTATGGACCAAGGAATCTGAGCAAGGCAAGGAGGGAAGTGGGAACACGAAAGACATGATAGATAGTAAAAAGCTGGGCTGGAGGTCTTTAGAGTGTAAAAGAGAAATTGTTATAGAGGAAAGGAGCCGAAAAGAAAGGAAGTGCTAGTCACTTTGAAATGCATTGCAACTCAATGATAATGAGGTCTTTTTTAAAAAATATTTTTATTTATTTGGTTGCACTAAGTCTTAGTTGTAGCACGTGGGATCTATTCTCTGACCAAGGATCAAACCCAGGCCCCCAGCATTGGGAGCATGGTCTTAGCCACCAGACCACCAGGGAAGTCCCTAATGAGGTCTTAATATAACCATTTAAGCAGGTCACTCAAGTGAAAGAAAAAAATAAGACTCCTAGAGATAAGGATAATCAAAGAACTGAGAGGTCAAGATTTTGGAAGTATCACATCAAGATACTGAAATCTCAAAGAATGATTACATGAATAGTGGACAAAGAAAAGATAGTAAACCTTGGTTTAAATCATCAGTGCAAATTGTGGTTCAAATCATCAGCGAGTGGATGTATATGACTAGATGCATAAGACGTATATGACTAGACATGAGGGGAATAGAAAACACTATCAGTCTGATGACAGGTACATTTTTCAAAGACAGAAGTTACAATCATCCATAAATAATAATAAGCAAGGAAGACATCAACTCCATTTGTTGGTCCCAAGGTAAACAGGATGTGATAGATAAAAATTCCACTTTTTGTGAGGGCTACGGAAAAAACAGTATTCTTGGGGGAATGCCAGATTTCTATGAGGGAAAAAAGATGAGATAAACCAGCACAGAAGAGCTTGAGGATAAAGGAAGTTTTGGTGATCATGAACTGGGAGTTCCAAAGAGCAGAGTGAAAGAAATTGGGAGGTCATAGATAAACGGGAGTTTAGAACAGATCAGAGATAAACCAGAGTCAAACAGAGATAAGGAAATAAGTGACAGTGATCTGGAAGGCTTGGATTTTTTGCAGCAATTAAGATGAAAGGAATGCGAAGTATAAAATTAGTCCCGATGGCAAGCTTGGTAAAAGGTGGTGTGTGCATGCTAGTTGGTTCAATTTGTCTGACTCCTTGTGACCCCATGGACCACAACCTACCAAGCTCCTCACTCAGTCCATGGGATTTTCCAGGCAAGAATACTGGAGTGGGTTGTCATTTCCTTCTCCAAAGGATTGATCTTCCCAACACAGGGATCAAACCTGCATTTCCTGTGGCTCCTGCATTGGCAGGGGCATTCTTTATCACTGAGCCACCTGGGAATCCCAGTAAAAGGTGGATAATCAGTTAAATTTTAATTGTCTAGTTGTGACTGATTTAGCATTTGCAGAAGTGAGGGTTGGGAAGGAAGGCTAAATCGGAACTGGTGGGATTACCAAGAATTTGAAGTGCTCATTGGGGCTCTTCCCTTAAATTCTGCAACTGAGGATTTTAAAGTGTATAGCTTGCACTTACAGAACTTAATACATTATTTACTGAATGTCTGAATGAACTGCACTATCCTAGGTACTGTAATTCCTAATTATCTAATTTGAATTTGAAGACTATTAAAACTAAGCAATAAAAAATAAAATAAAACAAAATAATAAAAATAATAGCTGCCAGGCACTGTACTAAATATGTTACATGCATTTAACTGTTTAATCAATTAACTCAATGAAGTTGATGTTATTGTCTTCATTTTGGGTGTCCCCAAATAGGGGAGCATATCCAATGCTCCTAAAACTTAAATCTTCTCTACTCCAGAATATACCTGTTTAGGACAAATAGTATGCTTTTATACAAGTTATCCTATTTTTCTGGTATCTGAACACTGGGCATCTAACTGAACAGTGGTTTCTTGTATTTTAATTTAGGACGGGGTTTTTTCCCTGTAAAAAGCAGATTATTCAATTCATGTGGCTAATATTCACTCCTGTTAAAATTTTATTGTTCTGCTTCAATTATGGTAAATCATTATGTCTGTTTCGTTCACTCCTAGGAAGAGAATTTTGCTGTCTTCAGCTTAATTTGGCATGTCAATTGTCTGGGGGAGGTAGGAAATTCTTTTTGAACATTTCTAATGATCCACATTAGGGATTCTGAAGTAATTCAAAATATGGGAACAGTTGCTAAATATACACTTGAAGTGATCTACCACATTACAGCTGTTCAAAGCTCACACGGCTACAAGTTTCATTAATAAACACTGACATCACCAAGTAGATAAAAGCTTTTACTTAGGAAATAATCAAGTAGCAAAGTCTAGAAGTACTATGCCAGAATTCTTTAAAGCCTTGCTGAATATAAAAACTGGTCCCGGATTGGAACAGAGTTGCATACACTAAATAGGACAGGGCAAATAGACATCAAAGGATTGTAAATACAAAAACAGAAAGAAGGCTGCGATGAGGAACTGAGGAGGGTTCGACAATGAGTATTCCACATTTTCTATAGTGACTAAACAAAATTAAGAACATAAGTAGTAATGGAGCTCAAAATAGAAAAACTTACACCAAAGTAAAATAATGCACAAGAAACTCAGCTTAACATTAAAAAAAAATTCACAATGTAAATTTTTGGGATACAGCCAAATGACAGACATTAGTGACAATTTACAAACTGTATGGTTATCATCACTGGGTAAAGATTCAAAGGGCTGAGGAAATGATGGGGGGTTTGTGTAGCTTGAAGAAAATCTGAAGTGAAGAGGAGAAGAAAAGGGACGTGAGAAAGAGATGGGCTACAGTGAAGAATCAAAGGCATTTATGATGGCAATAGAGTGAATCCAATAAATATAGATACCCAAGAGGTTTCAGATTAGGTGTCATATTTTGGAAGGCCTTGAGATAACAAGGTGTTAAGTGAGAGAAATGAAAACTAATTAATCAGTCAATTCCATAAACATTTACTGAGCACCAACTTCATGGCAAGCCCCATCTGAGAAGCTGAGGCAGAGTCTTGCAGAAGTCTATAATCACTTGGCTTTCCTAACACTTAAAAATTATTTATGATTTTTCTACTAAGTTCCACATGTTATAGTAGAATCTGACACAAAATCATAGTTGTAAACACAAATATCTTAAACAGATGAGCAATTTAAGTGAATTTGTAAGTTTTCTATTTATAGAGGACATTTGGTGGGATATTAGATCAGAGTAATTACTTTCAAATTAGTAAAACTGCATTTAATAACAACTCTCCAGAATGCTAAAAGTCCCATACATCATAGTTATAAGGAATTAGAATCAAAGTTGATCTTCCTATCAAATCTTAGAAAAGAATATTTCTGACAATAGTGAAACAGGAGACCTGGTAATCATTGCTGCTATCTATAATGATAGAACAAAACACTATCGTACATGTATATTCATAGGTATATAGCATATGCTCAGTAAATTACAAAATTTCATTAATCCACTTTGTATTTAACAATATAAAAATCCCCTGGTGCTAAAAAATAAAACTTCTAGACATGAGTCAGTAAATGAAACATAAAAGTGTACCATAGGATTAACTAACATCTAAATAGGCCTCACATTCATTCTCAGTACTATTACATTTCATCTTGTAAAATGAATTTCAGTGAGTTACGACAAAAGACTTTGATATACAAAATATCCAACTCATCAGTGAGGAAAACAACACAGAACGAAAAATGATATGTTGGTACTCCAGAGCTGGAGAAATAAAAGCTAAAACTCTGACCTAAAGTCTACATTTACAGATACGAAATACAAAGGTAATGAAAAAGACAAAATAAGTAACAGAAAGAGGGCTGACAGAAATAAAAATAAATCATTTGTCAGTATATATTAAGTGATATGAACCAAATGGGAGGAAGATAAAATTTTAAATGGCTTTGTAGGATCAACTGCAAATAGAGTTTTCATTAAAATCCTATTTTAGTGCAATGCCATAGTAACTTTATGGCCCAACTCCTAGGTAACTATAATGTAATTGTGTGGTTTCAATAGCTTTATATGTAAACTATTTGGTTTTTTTTTATGTCCTTTATAAGATGAATTATATATCAATGGTTGTGTCTGTGCATATACACATATAGTAGTGTGTATTTGAAGTTTTTAGCATAACTTTCTCATTGACAATGGAAATATCACTTAATATTAATCCACAATGAATAACAATGCCAAGCTTTAGCCCCTGTGTCCCTTTTTGGTATACGTAATTGCAGTTAAAATTAAGTTAGTTACATTCTTGGGGCAGAAGTCAATCTAAGGGTTAAATGAATCACTGCCTCTTAAGTTTTGATTATAAGTAACTTCACTGCCTACTTATAAACTATTAAGGACTCTCCCTACCCAAGGAATTTCATCTCTCTCAAAAATGTAAGGAAAACAAGTACAATATTTTTACTTAAGAAATTTAAGATTATTTTAAAATAAAAATTATTGAAAGACAATTCTAAAACCAAAACCAAGAAGCTTTGCCAGTTACTTATACTTACTGTGCTGCTTCTAATTCTTTTTTTAAAAGATGGTTTTCAATTAAAGGAATTTTTTTTTTTAAAGGCCCTAAGGTATGTGTCTACATTTTAATTTAAGTATGATTGATGTCAAAGGACGACAGCATTCTCATCTTGTTTTTAAATTAGACTAATTGTTATGCTTTCATTTTTACTAGAGGTGAATGAATGTCTACTAAAAACATGTTTTAAAATAAAAATATTCCCCAAATCCTCCTTTAATACCAAATAATAGGTATTTCACTCAAATTATTAACTTTATATTTTCCTTACATTTTTAATACTCCTCAAAAAGTTGTTTTATATCATCTTTTTAAAATTTGGAGGCTTTTAGTGTTTGCTCAGCTCCTTGACCTGTCAACTGAATATATGATAAAATATTATCATCATGTAATTATGCAAGTTTACTGCTCTCAAATTAACCCTAGGTAATATATTTACAGAAATGGAAGGATTCATTAAATCCCTTGAATAAGCCATACTATAAGATATTAGCATGTATAATAATAGCCAACTGTATTCAATTTAATCTATTTTCAAAACACTAGAAAATAAAAATACTTCAAATTATCTTGCTTATTCACTGTAACAATCTCCCTGAGGTTATTTAATGACATATAAAAACTAAACAAACGGATACTTTCTTTTGTCAGACATCATACTTTACAGCATTTAACACAGTCTGAAAATAAGGAGACAAGCATTATTTTTTTGGAGACAAGCATTATTAACGCTTATTTTAATTTATGTATGAATGGCTTTATATTTTTAGAGAAGTCATTCAACAGAATCTGAGACTGTTTTGTTTGGCATTACATAAGAGCAAAAGGGAAAATATTTTTCTTTCCCCTTTTGTGCTAAAGACCTGCATAGATGGACTGAAAACACACATTTCTGCGCACCCAGGGTTTCAGTGCATAAGATTATGTTTTAATAACAAGAAATCTATACTAATACATTTCTGCAAAGCAACACGAACCAAAATATACTGAAAATAATTTCAACAAGTGGTATGTTACCTGGGTGGAGCTGGTGGCTACCGAGATGCAGTCAATAAAGCTGTGTCTTCGAGTGAAAAATGCAACTATCTGCTGCCAGCGTGAAGGTTCTGGCTCAGCTTGCAGTTCATCTGATGAGCCCTTTTTTGCCCAGTGTTTCTGCTTTGGGCCTACTGAGCCATGGCTAGAGCTAGTATTGCCTCCTCGACTGGCGCGAGAGTATAGAAGTGTGTTGTTCCCGAAAATGTAATTCATCTCTGCAGCCCTGCAGGTGGTTGCCAAGCAGTCTTACTTCTCTACCAGCTGCTGAGTGGTGAATGATCGGTAAAAACTGCAGCTAGAATTACAGCAGCATCACTTGTAGATCAGGGAAAATAAAAACCTTGAGAAAGGATGCTCATTTTCTCTGTAATTTCTTCCCATGAAAGAGCTTGCATCTTTCCTCTGTACCTGTTGTTAGCTGTATGATGGCTGAGTTTATATTTGTAGGCAAAAAAGATGGCATAAGGTGGATTTCTTTCTCATGATTATTTTTTCACCAGCGTCTGCAGGAACCAAAAGCTGTTCTTTTGTTAGCTGATAACTAGACGGACTGAAATCCAGGAAGTGAGCTCGATTAGCAGGTAAAGAAGGATGTTATAAACACTGGACTACCAAGACCCTTTGGGGCTGCCTGATTTAATGCACTGGGTGGAGAAACCCTGGATTACCAAGTTCAATCATAGTCTGAAGTAAAATCCAATGGCATCTTCACTGCTTAAATAAATTATAAATATGAACTGAATTTAAAAATACAAGAAGATTCTCTCTGCCGACACTTCTAATTGTTTAAAACAATTTTACTAAAGGAGTCTTTTTCATTCAGATTAAATTTCTACATCGGGAAGGCACTTACATTAAATAGCACTAAGGTTTTAAAAGGTACCATCTACATTAAACTCTGAGGATCTAACAATACAGAGAAATCCATTTGGAATGTAACCTGATCATTTTATGTAATATATTGGTCTTAAGTGCTTTGATTAATTGAGTTTGATGACAGAAACAGAAAAATTAGCAAAATAAGTATTTGGCTTCTGGTACTTCTGTGATAAAAAAGCGTTGTTATCAGCATCATCCCTCTCGTATATGTTATAAACATTAAGGTTATCAAGTTATGAATTTGTAAAAATACAAAAAGAAAGGTTAAATTTTTTATTTTATAGCCAATAAAACATATTTTTTGTAATACTACATAAATAATACTCTGGTTCACAAAATAACTGTTTGTTAAACAGATACTTTCTAACATCTAATATCTAGGTCTGTATTTCTCCACACAGCAGTCCACCTCAGGATCACCTAGGGTACTTGTTTAAAAAAAAAAATGCAGACTGGTATACTCTCCCTATCAGAATTTTTAGGAGTAAGGGGGATCTGAGAATTTTCATTTTTAAATAGCCCCCTAAATAAGCACCCTCAAGTTTGAGAACTACAAATTCCTAAATCTGTCCTCTTAATACTTTGCTACATTAGTATATAACACAATATACTGCCATCATAAACAATATGTGAATAAAAATGCTACTTCAAAATTTACTAGTTGAGTAATTTTAAAGTTGATATAACCGTATCATAATTCCCAACCTCATGGGATGAATATTTTTTTTCAGATGCAGCTCTACAAAATCCTGCTTACTTTTGCTTACCAGCACCAACTAAATGCAGCCTACTGGAATGCAGAACTGGCAAACAACAACTTCTAGGTCTACTACAAATCCTGATTTGGCAAGAAAAGATGCAAACACTGTCTCTATGATTCCACCTCTAAGATACAAACACATGCCCCAAAAGGGTTGACAGTCATGTGGGACTACTGGAAGTAAGATGCTTTGTGACAGATCATAGCAAAATTTGCTTGTTCCCAAGGACTCCACAAACAATTGCTGGCAGTTTTATGGCCATACACAGACTGGTCTTACCTATTTGGGGGTAGGGGAATAGAGCAAACACTAAGGGTAGACAAAGAACTAAGAATACTCTCTAAAAAAACAACAACAACAACAAAAAACCTAAAAAGTCTTACCATGGACCAGGTACTGATCAATGTGGTTTATACAAATGCTCTAGTAACTGGCTGTGTGCTCAGACAAGTGAGACTCTTTCTGACCACATGAACTATAGCCTGCCAGGCTCCTCTTCTCCATGGAATTTTTCAGGCAAGAATACTGGAGTGGGTTGCCATTTTCCTTCTCCAGGGGATCTTCCCAATCTCCAGGGATCAAACTTGTGTTTCTTGTGTCTCCTGCACTGGCAGTCAGACTCTTTACCACTATCGTCCCCTGGAAGCCCAATTAGTGTGGTTTATACAAATGCTCTAGTAACTGGTTTGGCTCCTAAATGTGTGTCTTGACCCATATATGATGGAAAACTAGGGTGGAAACCTAGATTTTATATAGATTCTGTTACCCTGGATTGGTAAAGATGAGGACATTGAAAACAAATGTTGAATGCAAATATCCTGCCCAGGTTGAAAACAGTATCAACACAGTCATTCATATACAATAATTTCTTATGCCAGAGAGCCAAAGGGCTTGGGAACAATTAAAAGCTGACAGAATACTCCATCCCATACACAGGATGAGAAATACTTCTCAATATATAAATTTCCTATGCAAATCCAATGACATAAAAATCTTTGAGTTTTGAGACAGGTTTCTTTATGAAAATGTCCCATTACCTAGCTACAGAAATTTAGCACCAGCTCATCGATTGCCCATAGTCAACATCCTCACACAAAACCGTGTATGTACCTAATTCACAATTGGTTTCATACAATCTGATTGGGAAGCAGAGGGCACTAAGTCCTCACTGATCTCTGCTTTAAAATAACCCTACCCATGTGGCAAAGCCAAATGATACTCTATTCCATTAAAACAAAATTTTAATTATAGAACTTGAAAAGTCTATTTAAAATAGCATATTTTTAAAAATACCACACAATGTTTAAATCACCAAAGAGAACACTATTAAGATTTTACTATGATATATGAAGAATTAACATTTTTGCAGTCAAATTCTCTAACACTGAGCTATACTCCACACCTAATACTCTTTTTTTCTGTACAGCTTAATCTTTCTTTTTCAAAGAATGATAATAGTATCTACAGCAGAACTCTAAACGAGAGGAGGAGGCTTCCCAGGTGGTGTAATGGTAAAGAATCCACCTGCCAACACAGGAAAGTTCAACCTCTGGGTTGGGAAAATCCCCTGGAGGAGCAAATGGCAACCCACTCCAGTATTCCTGCATGGAAAATTCCATGGACAGAGGAGCCTAGAGGGCTAGTCCATAGGGTTGCAAACAGTTGGAGACCACTGAGTGTGCACATGCGCGTGAGGGCACACACACACATACACAATAGCAGAAAGCATAATTAACAAAGTATATCCATTTAGTAGATTTTTACATGCTTTAAATATGATCATGAAAAATTTATGACTGTGAGAAATGTTTATTTTATAACATTAAATGGAAGTAAAGACAGTTCAAAAATTTATACAGGGTAGGCCCTCAATTACTTGTATACATTTCAAAACTTGCAAATAAACACAGAAGACTTTAAGATATAGTAACAAAGGCAATGATTAAATAATCTTGGTGAAAATTTTTAAAAGGTTGAAGGATAAGAGGAAAAACAATACTGAACCTCTAAAATACTAGAAAAAAAAATTACTAAGTAACCACAAAGTCAACAATACTATAAATGCAACACAACATTTTCCTTACCTTTTTATCTTTATAATATGGCTTACTAAATTTTAAAACATGCTAAGTTAAGAAAAGATTAAACTAAGAAGTTTGATAACAGATTTGTTCATTTATACACAAATTCCTTCTGTATGAGCGCCATCTAGTGGTCATATTGTATGCAAACTGTGTGTTCAATTTAGTACACCAGAGTCATCCAAGAAAGATAAAATTCAACAATATTTTAAGATGCTCTGGAGTTGTGAAAACAAAGTTGATTTCAAAAAGTACTCAGTATGTACTCAAAGTGGGAAAGATTCTATTCCTTTAGCCTTTAGTTCAACAGGCACATGTTTGCTTATATCCATTCTTCTGCTACCCTGTTTCTCATTATATTAAAAAAGCTACCGACTGCTGCTGGTGATTTCATTTGATAGTATTAGTACTACTGGATTAAATGCTTCCAGGCTAGAAGATATACTTATTTAAAATAATTATCTGTTCACATACCCTGTTCTGTCTTCAATTTCAAGTCCCTCAACTACATTTACTTTGCATATAAAAAAAATTTTCCTTGTCACTGTAGACAAAATCAAAGCATGAACTCTTTTATTTATCCAATGACCATTGTAACATCTTATACTAAGCCATCTCACCCTTGTCACGCCATCTAGATTTAAGTCTATTTTGAAAAAGGCTGAGATTTTACTTGTTCGATTTAAAGTTCTGGCCATTTTCCCTAATTCTTAGATCATCTTCAGTTTAAAGAATCTTAAACACTGTTCTTATCATATATATGACTATATTTAGAACTGTTTAAAATCTAACCTTACTTTAAAGATTCTCATATACCACAAAAATCTACCCACTATGTCCATACCCTTCAGGTTAGGATTTTTCAACATTATGTTGCCGACTTCTTTCTTGAAACTATTTAGCACTGGCAAGAAACTTCCCTTTTAGAGTCCTAAATCACAATTACTTTTTAAAAATAATCACCTTTTTTTTTGGCCACACCAAATGGCATCTTAGTTCCCCAAGCAGGGATTAAACCCATGCCACCTGCAATGGAAGCACAGTCTAAACCACCGGACTGCCAGGGAAGTCCAAATCATACTTTTATGTTTTATGCTAATAAATGAATTAAGTAACTTTCAATCACTATCTTACTTCATTCATTACTTTACTGAAGAGAATCAGCATTAGCACTACAACACCGTGATAGATTATTTCACAGCATGTTTCATGGTGGCAAAACCTTCATAGGGCCACTCATCAGCTCAGGATCAAGGTCCTTCTTACCTTGTCCTCATTTCTTAAGAACCATCCTAAACATGAGCTACAGTTCATGAACTTCCCTGCATTTTTACAGTTTCCTCAGACAATCATCCTCCCACTGTACTTATTTTCTCCAGTAACTGTCTTCTCTGAATTGGCATCTTGTACACATCCTTCAGCACTTGTCCAAATGTCAACTTTCTTTTTTGGAATACTTCAAGAATTTAATTTCTCTCTTTTTCATGTTACATCATACCATGTTATAATATCTCTCCATAAGAAATACCAATCATTGAAGTTTAACAAACTTACCAGCACAGATGTTTAATAAATGCTAAATGCATGTTATTTAATAAACAAAACTAATATTCTAAGTTGATTTTTAAAGCAATCATCTATTAATCTTATTTTTCTATTAACATTCATTAAGAATTGTGAACAACAAAAGTAGTGCCTAATTTACATTCTACTCAGCAAATCGCTACTATTCAAAGGTAACTTTTCAAATTAAAAAAATAATAATTCATATACTGAGCTCTATGTATAGTACAGTGTTACTTGCTTCATTCCAACCACAATACTATAAAAGTTGAGAAGCTCTTTATATTAGCTTTATTTAAAAAAAAAAAAAAAAAAAGACTGCTAATCTGGTAATCTTACATTTATTTTAAATAAAATATACTTCATTATTAAGCTTTCTAAAACATTTGCAGCTATTTGTAAAATTTTTAAAAAATTAAAACTTGCCTTATGTCAAAACAAGGCTGTTTTTTAAAAATTTGGCTTTCTAACACAAAGTAACCTTAACCATTTTGCTATTATACTACCCCAGTTCTATGCTTCCTCCTCAAATTTTAATCTATGCATAAGACAGGAGAAGCAGGAAGAAATACCCCAAATGATGCAGTTTTAATAATTCTCAAATTACAAATGTATCAGAAAATAGTCTCTCAAAAATGCAGTCTATCAAAATTTCTGACCCAGAAATTTGACTTCTAGAAAACCATTCTAAGAAAACAACCTAAACATACTTTAGATGCCCCAAGATGATTCACTGCAGCCTTCTTTATGAAACCTAGTAAAAATGGAAATAACAAATAGTGAACACCAAAAGTGTTCATCAAATCAAAGTACAAATATACTATGTAATATTATGTATCAGGTTTTTAAAAAAAAATTTAACATGAGAAAACGTGTAAAACAAGTTTATAATAGGAAAAAAAAACTGTCATTAAAAACAGTAAGATGTAAAGTATGACTCAGAAACAGGTGAAAGAGAAGTTAGATAATTTCTTCTGCTGGTAAAGAAAATCCTTATCAATTCCCAGATATAAATCAAGAGAGCCAGCAAGAAAAATGGAGAATACAATGATGATATCAAATTTCCCTACCTAACTGCACCAGAAGTTTATCTATAACTATTTCAGAGACTGATTCTGTTAATATCTTATACAAGAAAACAAAATGAGAAACAGCAAGATAATGGCATATAAGGACTGATAGATTCAGACTGATAGATGAGACCAGCTGAATTATTACCACAGTACACTAAGACGCTTTGAGACTAGTACTTTCTTGATTTTAACCAAAATTTGTCAAAGATTTGCATACAAATACTCAAACTGCCACTTAACTATGGCAATAGTATAACCAGCAAACTATAAGATGTAAGCCAATTTCAGAAAAGACAAAATATAAAAAAGGCGTGGTTTATAACTAAAAGTAAAGGAAATTTTAAGCTCCATAGCATACTTTTTTAAATAAACCTCTGTCAAACTTTTCACACTGTTCATGGTGTTCTCAAGGCAAGAATACTGAAGTGGTTTGCCATTCCCTTCTCCAGTGGACCACATTTTGTCAGAACTCTCCACCATGACCTGTCCATCTTGGGTGGCCCTATACACAGCATGGCTCATAGTTTCATTGAGTTGGACAAGGCTATGGCCCATGTGATCAGTTTGGTTAGTTTTGTGGTTGTGATTGTGGTTTTCATTCTGTCTACCCTCTGATGAGTAAGGATAAGAGGCTTACGGAAGCTTCCTGATGGGAGATACTGACTGTGGGGGAAACTGGATCTTGTTCTGATTACTTTGCTGACGAAAGTTTGTCTAGTCAAAGCTATGGTTTTTCCAGTAGTCGTATGAATGTGACAAGTGGGCCATAAAGAAAGCTGAGTGCCAAAGAATTAATGCTTTTAAAACTGTGGTGTTGGACTCTTGAGAGTCCCTTGGACTACAAGGAGATCCAACAGTCAATCCTAAAAGGAAATCAGTCCTGACTATTCATTGGAAGGACTGACGCTGAAGCTTTGATACTTTGGCAACCTGATGTGAAGAACTGACTCTTTGGAAAAGACCCTGATGTTGGGAAAGATTGAAGGCAGGAGGAGAAGGGGACGACAGAGGATGAAATGGTTGGATGGCATCACCGATTCGATGGACATGAGTTTTAGCAAGCTCCGGAAGTTGGTGATGGACAGGGAGGCTTGGTGTGCTGCAGTCCATGGGGTCGCAGAGTCGGACACGACTGAACAACTGAACTGAACTGAACTGTCAAACTTGTCTTTAAAAAGCCCGGGAAGGGGGGAAATGCGATGAGAGATATAACCCTTTATCGTTTAATAATTAACTGCAAAGGACAAAAGCATTTTTAAAGCAGACACCAAAAGAATAAGGCAAAACTGATTTAGTTCTCTTATGGTAAGAAAGTCAGGAGAAAGGAGTCAAATTAAGGAAGCAAGTGAGAGAAAATCTTTAAACAGTAATAACATTTTCTCTTTCAACAACTGGAAATACTTAGTCTCACTGCAGAGTGAGGATTAAATTAAGAGATGTCAGAAATTTACTTTAAAATACTTCAAGACAGACAGTAAAGATGTGTATGGTGGTTCAATTAATCTAGGTTCTAAGGTAGTGCTTCTCAATAGTGGCTATCTACCAGAAATACCTAGAGAACTGTCATAACTCTCCAAAGCCAGACTCTATCCCAGAACAATTAAATCATAATCTCTGAGATATAAATTTTAAAACTTTTTTAAGTGATTTCAATGTTCAGCCACAGCCAAGAACCATTACTTTATGGACAGTCAATTGTCCTAATCAAGAATTCACATTCCTAGACTGGTCAGCTAACATTTAAGTATAAAGTAAATCGCTACTGTAGGAATTTTGTTATCTTTAACACCAAAAGCTCCCCAAATATAATGAATGAAGTGGGCTTTCACTACTGAAACTCATTACACTTCATTTATAGGGATTGGCTGAATTAAAGACACAATCCACTCATGTACAAGGGAAAGAAAAGTCTCTGAAGAGGCTTAAAGCCTTAGGGATGGCACCTTAGGTTTAATCCCCAAGATGTCTAGAAATTCTATGTAACAAAATCTTGGTCTCTGGAATATTGTTTTATTTGCTGAGAGTGAGCATTTTATGCAACAACAGAAAGTTGAGGCTTCATCATATTTAAAGAGGCTAAGGACTTCCCTGGAGGTCCAGTGGCTAAGACTCTGCACTTCCATTGCAGGGGAACTGGGTTCAATCCCTGGTCAGAGAACTAGATCCCACATGCCACAACTAAGACCCAGCCCAGCCAAATAAATAAATAAAAAATTTTTAAAGAGGCTATATACAATACTTTATGCTACCTGGCTCATTATCTGTTTAAATGTCTGCTTATATGAGAATCTGCATATCTACAGAAGTAACTACCAAACACCTACAAAAAAACTGAGAGCCTTAGTGTGTGCAAACTGACTTTGGGCAACTTTTAACAATTATAATCACCAAAAACCCAAAATATTAGAAACAAGAATCATACATACCTGGGAGGGATTTTCAATTGAAGAAATAGGTTTTATTAATTCAGTCAAGAGAAAATAGGCATAGGCTGATAAGAACAGCATATAAAGCAAGAAGGAGTGCTTAGAATTCATGTTCTAAGATTCTTTTGTTGTTCAAAATGAGAGTAAATTTACTGTTTAAATTTCTGTCAGTGAAACATGTATATTAAAGCTTCTAAAACAATTTCAAGAATGACCATTAAGAGAAAAGAAACAGAACTTCCAAGCTAGTAAGAAGGAAAAATGAGATGAAAAAATAAAATTGAAAAGAAGACATGATAGGGACTTCCCAGATGGTGCAGTGGTAAGGAATTCACCTGCCAGTGAAAGAAACACAGGAGAAGTGGGTTCAATCCCTGGGTTGGGAAGATTGCCTGGAGTAGAAACTGGCAACCTACTCCAGTATTCTTGCCTGGAAAATTACATGGACAGAGGAGACTGGCTGACTACAGTCCATAAGGTGGCAAAGAGTCAGACACAACTGAGCATGCATGCAATGCAATTAAAATATTTTTAAACAACTCATGGGGCAAAGAAAAAATCATAATGGAAATAAAAAGCTTGAATGATGATAAACATTGCATATTAAACCTGTAGGTTACAGATAAAGTGCTATTTAAAGGGAAATTTACAAATTCAAATAGCATTAGAAAAAGCTGATAATGTAATAAGCAACCAAATTGAGAAGCTAGGGGGAAAAAAATCAAACAGAATAAACTCATGGAAAGTAGGAAAAATAAAATAATACTGGTAAGAGGAGAAAGGGGAAAAAATAGAAGGAAAACTGTTTCTGTCACTAATAACCAACTGATTTTTCTCCCCCTGTGTACTTTACTTTCATTTATCCTCCCAGGGGAAGATCAGACTGCCTCTGCCAAACACAGTCTTTGATTGATATGGAGGCTATCCACACATTTATATTTGTACATAAGCATGTGTGTGTGTGTGTGTATATATATATGTATATGTATATGAATGGGGGTGGGTGTGGCAGCACATGGGGGAGGAGCACAGGAGAAGATTTCTTTTAAAAGACATGTTCTTATTTACTTATTTAGGTATATAGTTGATCTACAATGTTGTATTAATTACTGCTGTACAACCAAGTGATTCAGTTATACATATATATACATTTTTTATATATACATTTTTAATACTCGTTCCATTATGGTTTATCATAGGATACTGAATATAGTTCTCTGTGCTATACAGTAGGACCTTTCTGTTTATCCATTCTATATAGAAAAGCTTTCATCTCCTAGTCCCAACCTTCCAATCCATCCCTCCTCCAACCCCCTTCCCTTGGCAACCACCAGTTTGTTTTCTAGTAAAAGACATGGTTCTCTGAAAGTGACCCTTCTTTGGCAAGAATAATCAAGGCGGGGGTGGGGAGAGGCATAAATAAACGATACTAGGAATGAAAAGGGGGCTACACCTAAATATGATGCAGACATTAAAAAAAATAGGATGTTGAGAATATTTCAAAGTAAATATGAAATGGACAAATACCCAGAAAAATTATTAACTAAAAATCTTAGTGATACTATATAATCATTAAATTTTTTAACCAGTAATATGAAATCATCCCTCAAAGAGAATTACAAAACCCACTTTAAGGTCTACTAGTAGGAAATGATTCTTATATAAAATATATACAACTAACAAAGGATTGCAAGGAGATCCAACCAGTCCATCCTAAAGGAGGTCAGTCCTGGGTGTTCACTGGAAGGACTGATGCTGAAGCTGAAACTCCAGTACTTTGGCCAACTCACGCGAAGAGGTGACTCACTGGAAAAGACCCTGATGCTGGGAGGGATTGGGGGCAGGAGGAGAATGGGACGACAGAGGATGAGATGGGTGGATGGCATCACTGACTCGATGGACATGGGTTTGAGTAGACTCCGGGAGTTAGTGATGGACCAGGGAGGCCTGGCGTGCTGAGATTCATGGGGTCGCAAAGAGTCGGACACGACTGAGCGACTGAACTGAACAAAGGATTAGAATCCAGAATATATAGTGAACTTGTACAAATCAGTAAAAAGAAAAATCCAATACAAAAATGAAAAAAATTCTTGAGAAGGTATGTCACAGAATAGGAAATCTAAATGATCAGTATTATCAAACAGTGCAATGTACACTAAAATCCCAGTAAGATGCTACTTCAAACCCAAAACAATGGCAAAAAAAGAGAAAATACTGAGACTATAGATCAATTTAAACTGTTACATACTGCTGTTGAAAATATAAATTATACAACCAGTTGGAAAAATAATCTGGTGTTATGTGTTATATATAACCTACAATTTTAACCACATTTTTAACACTACTAATAATCTGAAAATAGCAGCCATCAAAAATAAGGTAAATTATAGTATATTTATAAAACAGAAAACTCTAGGGCAGTGAAAATAATCAATTTTGAGAATATAATGTTGAGCAAAAAATGCAAGTTGAGATTACACATAGTATAATTCCAATTATATAAAACAAACACAGGCAAAGAAAGAATATATTGATTAGAAATCTAAACATGTGAAACCAGGACTGTGGTTATTCCTGAGGGAAGAAACAAGGTGATGCTGTCAGGTAAAGCCACATATTGGACTTCAAAGATACTGTTAAGCTCTTTTTCTGAACCTACTAATTAATTTTTTTACAAGTTTAAAAATATTTCATTGTGGGTATTTGAAATATAATACCTATTTCCTTCATGAGGACTCTAGGGCTTCAAGATCATATCAATGCATAAAATTTATTTATAAAATACAGTTTTAAAATATCTTTAGAATGCTAATAAATAACATGAAATTTCTTACAACTATAGAAACCAGAAACAACTAAGGTCAGAAAATCATACATGAAAGAACAGTTCCCTTTAAGCATGTGTGACATTAGTAACAAAAGTAACAAATAACTCATAGCAACAAAATTAAGTTATTATCTTACCTTTACTGGTGAAATATGAGAGTGAGAAACAAATCCATGGACATTTTCAATTTCTGACAGGTTCTTCTCTGAGACATGAACCAATTCTGGACCTATCACCTCATTAGTGATTTGTGGAGAGATGTGCTCTTGAGGAGGTGTATCTTCATCCTGATACCGGTATTTCTGTAAAACACAAAGTATTATTAAATATGAGAAAGCTCTGAAAAGCAACATGAATTCGATTCAAATCATGATTTTCATAACTACCCAAATAATAATATTTAGCTACATGAAAAGTGTATTTTATGGTTTAATACAGAAAGTCTGAGAGACATGGTTCTCCATTTTAAAGTCATGCCAATATTTTAATAAAGTTATCTGATTATTAAAAATAATTCAGAATCTGGGAAGATGGCAGCGTTAGAAACACCAGAAATCTGTCACCCCCACCTAAATAACAGCTGCACAGGCATAATCTGTCTGATATAATTCTGCAATCTTGAGTATGCCAAAGGCTTGCAACATCAGGGGAAGACTTGGATGTATATTGTGTTTAATTTGGATCAATTTTACCACCTCTGTTCAACGTGGTACTGGAAGATGTAGCCAGAACAATAAGGCAAGAAGAAGAAATAAAAGGTATCAAATTGGAAAGAAGAAGCTGATTTATCTCTGTCTTCTATCAATAAAGACTCAGCAAAAAAGCTGTCAGAACTACTGAATACAGCAAAGCAATGGGACACTGCTCTGTATCCTACAAAGTCGACACACAAAAATCAGCTGCATTTCTACACATAATCAGTTGTATTTCTATACACATACAATCTGAAAACTATGAAAACAATTCTATTTACAATAGCATAAAAAAAACCAGGAATGAACTCAACCAACAAGGTGAAAGACTTGGGCCATGAAAACTACAAAATATTGATGAACAAAATTAAAGACAACATAAATAAGTGGAAACACATCCTGTATTCATAGGTTGAAGATTTAATATTGGTAATATGTCAATACTACTTAAAGCAATACTGCAAATTTAATCCAATTCCTATCAAAACTCCAATGACATTTTTTTATAGAAATTTAAAAACCCATCCTAAAATTCATTTGGATCTAAAGGGATTCAAATAGCCAAAATAACCATGAAAAAAAAAGACCAAAGATGAAAGGCTCACTCTTTCTCATTTCAAAACTTACTACAAAGTTACAGTAATCAAAACAGTTTGTTATTGGCATGAAGACAGACATATGGACCAATGGAATGAAGCAGAATTCAGAAAAAGACCCTCACACACACAAATTATTTTTCACAGGGATGCCAAGACCATTCAGTAGGGAAAGACAATCTTTTCAACAAATGGTGCTGCAAAAATCACATAATGACACATAAAAGGATGAAGTTGGACCCTTACGAAATACTATATACAAAAATTAACTCAAGGTGGATCAAGGGCATAGATGTAAGACTTAAAAGAATAAAATAGAGGAAAAGCTTTAAGACATTGCATTTGGCTATTAGTTTTTGGCTATGACACCAAAGGCAGAAGCAACAAAAGAGAAAAACAGATGAATTTGATTTTATAAAACTGACAAATTTTTGTGCATCAAATGACTCTATCCAGAGAATGAAAAGAAATGGGAGAAAATATTTACAAATCATATATCTGTAAGGGATTAATGTCCAGAATATACAGAAAACTTCTAAAATTCAACAAAAACAAACAATTCAATTAAAAAATGGGCAAAGAACTCCAAAAAAGATATACAAAGAGGCAGTAAGCACATGAAAAGATGCTTAACATCGCTATCATTAGAGAAATGCAAATCAAAACTATGAAGTACCACCTGACAATCACTGGAATGGCTACTACTAAAAAAATAGCCAAGGTTCTACTATATAGCACAGAGAAATAGATGAAATATATTTAATATTCTATGACAAACCATAATGGAAAAGAGTGAAAAGAATATATATATGTACATGTATAAGAAGGGATGCATATTTGTAACTGAATCTCTTTGCTGTACAGCAGTAATTAACACAACATTGTAAGCCAACTGTAGTTCAGTAAAAGAATTATTTAAAAAAAAAACTGGTTAAAAAAAAAAGAAAACAAACATTGGTAAGGCTGTAGAGAAATCAGAACGCTTTGCCCTATTGGTAGAAATGTAAAACTGTACAGCCACCATAGAAAATAGTATGGTGGTTCCTAAAATATGATTACCATATGACCCAAGAATTCCAATTCTGAGCATATAACCAAAAGAACTGAAAGCATGGTCTTGAAGAGAGAGTTCTACACCAGTGTTCATACTAGCATTATTCACAGTAACTAAAACATGGAAGAAACCCAAGTATCTACCAATGGATGGATGGATAAGCTAGATGAGGTATATATACACAATGGAATATTATTCAGCTCTAACAAAAGAATTCTGTAATATGTTACAACATGGATGAACCTTGTAGACATTATGCTAGTGAAATAAACCAGTCACAAAAAGACAAATACTGTATGACTTCACTTACATGAGGTACTTAGAGTGGTCAAAATCATAAAGACAAAGTAGAACAGTGGTTGTCATGGACTGGTGTGAGGAGAGAATTCTGCGTTACTGTTCAACAGGCAGAGAATTTCAGTTTTACTAGATTAAAAGTTATGGGAATGGATGGTGGTGATGGTTGTTCAACAATGTAGATGCATATAATACCATTGAACTGCAAACTCAAAAATGGTTAAGGTGGTAAATTTCATCTTAGATGTATTTTTACCACAATAAAAAGTAAGTACAAATAAGACTTCAAAGCTAGGTGAAAAAGAAACCTGAACACTGATTTGTCAATTTTTTACCCAATGTTAGCTGAACACTGTATCTCTAAAGATATATTTAAGTGAAGTCAACACACAAAGCCAAAGTCAGCTAATTTAGTCTGGTCTTCTTATCCTAATAACTTGTACAAAAAAAAAAAAAAAACTCAGCCTTTTCAAATTCTAACTGAAAATTAGTTATTAGATAACTATACTTTTACTTATAAAAGAATCTTTGCCTCTCTCTCTCTCTCTCTCACGTGCAAACACCACATTCTATTTTTAAAAGATTAACATAATTTTAAGAAAACCAAATCTACTTCATACCATACACAGCAGTAAAAGAAATCATAATTATAGGAATGGGAAGAAAATAAAAGCACATGTTTCTCATCCCAGGCTGGGAATCTGTAAGCACATACACAAAACCAGAAGAAACTTAGCTACCCATCCCCAAATTAAACACACATATAAAGAAATCACAAACAAGGCACAAAAGAAAACAAATGTTTAAAACAACAAACAGGATTATTAGCTCTATAGGCTGGCTCTCATAAATCACTGGGGGAAGAATATGGGTCAACAAACATAATAAAGGGACACTCACAAAAGACATACAATTGGGTCTGTAAACTTATAGGAAAACATGCTCATCTTTTTAGGAAGTAAAAATTACAAAGCCAACATTCAGAGAAATGGGCTTCCTGATAGAGGTCTTTTCCTGGTGGACAATCTGGTAAAATATTTTAAAAGTCCTGAAAATATTTCTACTTCTCTAGTAATTATACTTCCAGGAAATAATCTTAGAAGAAACAGCACTAGTGAGGAATATAAATATTTGGGGTATTCTGACAAACATATATACTGTAAAATATATTTTAAAAAACTTAACTATGAATTTGACCACTGAAAGTTACTACACAACCTCCAGCATCACTTTTTAAACTATATCCTTTTGTGAAATGGTACAATTACACAGAAAACAAAAACCATCAACATCAACAAAAGAAATCAACATCACCCGTTTTATTTAACAGGATTTAAGAAATCTATTTTTACATGTAGACTTCAATTATTTTCAAAACCACTGAAAAGAATTTACTAACTTTATCCTGAGTAACATTAAAGTTAACACAGACATACTTACAAAACTTAACAGTTTATATGCTCAAATGAGTGAAAGCAAAATTTATGCATTTCTATACCTTAACAACAGATACACTATAAGGAAGGAAACTTGTTACTATATTTTCAGCTTTAAAGATACTCCACAACTTAGTTTAGGGAGTAGTTTAGGGAGAAATACATGCAGAAGGATATTCACTACAGATTAGTTTGAAACAAAGAAAATTTGGAAATAAGCTGCTTATCATTAATATATGTTTTTAAATTATGTTAGCAATAATATGAAAGGAAATGTTATGTAGAAGTTAAATTAGGTAAAAAGGTACCTCTTCTAAGGGGAAAAAAGGAAGACACAACTACTGAATGAGGAAAGCATGTTTCAAAGCTAACAGACACATTTTGAACATTTTAAAGCAAAACGATAGTATATCTATGTGTACGTATGTATAAACATTGTATGTACACACAATTATGTGTTTGCGAAGCATATCCATAAATGTCCATATGTATTAATAATTTGGAGGGGTCTGAAAAGATTTAAAACAAAAGAAGAAATCACTGAAATTCTCAAAAGGAAAGAAATCACTAAAAATTTTGTCTTCACTTTTCAAAAGACATAAAATTTTTAGTGATTTCTATCTTTCCTTTTCAGAATGAACCATTTCTTGTTTTATATCTTTCATACTCCCCCTGCTAAATTTTATGCATCTCCTAATACATAAGTTGCCCCTTGATCTCTTTTTTTTTTATTTTTATTTTTTTTTTAATTTTTTTTTTCTTTTTATTTTTTTGTCATACATTGATATGAATCAGCCATAGATTTACACGTATTCCCCATCCCGATCCCCCCTCCCACCTCCCTCTCCACCCGATTCCTCTGGGTCTTCCCAGTGCACCAGGCCCGAGCACTTGTCTCATGCATCCCACCTGGGCTGGTGATCTGTTTCACCATAGATAGTATACATGCTGTTCTTTTGAAATATCCCACCCTCACATTCTCCCACAGAGTTCAAAAGTCTGTTCTCTATTTCTGTGTCTCTTTTTCCGTTTTGCATATAGGGTTA